>NC_084741.1:32213049-32243049 GCF_033978785.1 Entelurus aequoreus
GACACTTTACCCACCTGCTCCCAGTGCCACCCACACTGGTTTAAATGTAACTTAGATATTGGGTTTCACTATGTAAAAGCGCTTTGAGTCACTGGAGAAAAAGCGCTATATAAATATAATTCACATATATAGGATGCAATCTCAACTCGGCAAGATAGTTAGCTTGTTGCCTTGCTAGCTAAGTGTAACAGAAAGTTCTGTGGAAAAATTGATTTACCTGTCATTTCAGCCAAAGTCCGTCAACTAAACTTTGTCTAAATCAATTCAAGTACTTTTTTATTTGTTAGGACGTTCAGGTGTGAAGCAGCGTCAGCACAATAACACACACACAAATGTTAGGCACCATGGCGCTGAGATCATAAAACTTTTTTGTGGTCAACACTTTGCCTATCCTTGCGTTTTCATGGACAAAAGTTTAATAGTTATTTTTGTTTTTGTACCAGCCGAATGAGCAGCAGTTACAGTGTAAATAAATCTAAGTACATGCCAAAAATATTTTAAAATGAATTTAAAGCAGATGGCTAAATTAGAGCTACTGATTATGTTTATGCTCCATAATCCCATTATTTCGACTAATTGTTAAGACAATTGACGATTAGTTGCACAAATCCATCCAGTAAATAGCCACGTAACTTTACACAGTTATAGTAAGTGCACTTCAGTTAGTTTTTACAAACATTATTAGCCCGAGACTTTGTGTGTGAGTGTGTGCGTGTGTGTGTTTATGTTTGTGGATGACGACGACGACAGACATCACAATAATATCGTACTGTGGCCTAATACCGTGATAACATTGTACTGTGAGATTTTGACATTGTTACATTCCTAATAATTATTGATATTTCTTATGACCTATATGGACCAGAAATGTAACCTTCCTCTAATTACAATCCCCTCAGCTATCAAGACAGAAAGAAAAGGAAATGTCAACACAACCATGGAAAACACAAATAATCAATGTAAAAAATGTTTATAAAATAAGATTGAACACTAAACAATAACCTCTTAAAATGAAGGTGCACAAATAAGAAATATGTAAGAAATGCTTAAAAAATGTAACAAAATAGTGTGTGGAAATGTTATCATAGAAAAATGGGGAAAAATATTTTCTGCAGGTTTAGTGCCAGGAAGTTACGGCTGTGCTCTGAAGGGTGAGCGCGGCTAAGGTGGTGTGGTACCACCGGTCCGTTTGAAAAAAATAAATAAATAAACTGCCCTCCTGCTGGGGTGACTTTTCCTGCTTTATCCACAATTTATTCGCGCTCTGTAGCACTCATTTTTAGATGGAAAAATCAAACTTGACTGAACCTGATTGGCTGTTAGCGTGTCACTGCCACTGATCAGGGATCACTTCCTGCGTTGTTCGGTTACCAGAGAGTGAGTGCCTTTGTTCATGCAACCAACCTTGCTTCGCAACTTCCAGTTCTTACAACAAAGAAGAAGAAAAAAATCAAATGTTTCCTCAAGCACATTTTGTAATGATATTGATTAAGTGTCTATGGCGATATAAATTGATATCGTTTTATCTCCCAGCCCTGGTTTAACCACAATCACTTAAGAGTTTCTCTGTCTTAAGAAGAAAGCAAGTCCCCACCGCATACTCTCCAAGCATCTCAAAACAGATAAACATCAAGCAGTGAACTGCTATTAAAAGTGCACATTTCAAGGAGGCTGTGCATGCACTGAAGCACGTTGATGTTTATCTGCTGCCTTTAAGGCAAGAAAGTCAGGAGTTAAAAGGACGCAATGAGGACCACAGTTCATTTTTCCCCCCATTAGGGGTCTATAAGAAGTTGCAATCTGGAAGGGATTCCCCACTGGGAATAGACGGACCACCGAGGAGGAGAAGCCCTTTCAATGAGGGGCTCTCTCTAATGCACGGCTGCCGGAGTCACTCAGTCAACACACACACACACACACACACACACACACACACAGACACACACACACACACACACACACACACACTCACATTCTTGTATTTCTTACCTTCTTGAGACCTCCGAAAAATGCCTCCCTCTTTAGGACCACCTTTTCTAGATATATACAGATTTGTATTTACAACATTAATAATGTATACATACTATGCAAATATATTTTGTTTTTTGTAATGTGCTTAAGGCCGATGACAAACGAGTCTCGGACCACAGATGGCCCCCGTGCCGCACTTTGGTCAACCCAGCTGTAGAAGCTAACTGCTAATGGCCACTAGAGTCTTAGTACCGTAGTGTATTTGTTCATCCTATGGTCACATATAGGACGCGAGTTGTCTTACGTCTAGGGATGTCCGATAATGGCTTTTTGCCGATATCCGATATTGTCCAACTCTTAATTACCGATACCGATATCAACCGATACCGATATATACAGTCGTGGAATTAACACATTATTATGCCTAATTTGGACAACCAGGTATGGTGAAGATAAGGTCCTTTTTTAAAAAAAATTATAAAAAAAGATAAATAAATCAAAAACATTTTCTTGAACAAAAAAGAAAGTAAAACAATATAAAAACAGTTACATAGAAAATAGTAATTAATGAAAATGAGTAAAATTAACTGTTAAAGGTTAGTACTATTAGTGGACCAGCAGCACGCACAATCATGTGTGCTTACAGACTGTATCCCTTGCAGACTGTATTGATATATATTGATATATAATGTAGGAACCAGAATATTAATAACAGAAAAAAACAACCCTTTTGCGCGAATGAGTGTGAATGAGGGGGAGGGAAGTTTTTTGGGTTGGTGCACTAATTGTAAGTGTATCTTGTGTTTTTTATGTTGATTTAATAAAAAACAAAACAAAAAAAAACGATACCAATAATAAAAAAAACGATACATCTCTACTTACGTCCGCACCGGAAGTCGTAAAATCAGCTGTTCACCTGGCTGGTTTTTTCGGGGACGAATAGGGAAGTTCTTCTTTAGCTGCCGTCTTGTTTTATCATATATTGCTGCCTTTGCACCTGTTTACTTTTGTATGCACATTAAATCAACCAAAAATCCTGACTTTGGAGCAATGTTCACACACTCTAGAATTTGGCTCTCTAATGGATGCAATGGTTTTCTGTATTGGGACCATGATTTTGGTCCTAACTTGTTCACCGGTCCTCATATGGAAGGTACTTTTCCTTGTTGATGTCTCAAGAAGGGTAGAAGTACAAGAACACACACACACACACCCTTCAATCCTTGCTTTCTCGCCACTAAAACATTTTTGTGGCCTTTGAAGTGACTTTCTTTTAGCACCTGTGATGGCCTTTCCACAGTTAATCTAATCTGCGTGAAAATAAACTCACAAAAGGATGCACTCTTTCTTCCTCCACACGGACACGTTGACCCACTCATTCCGTGGCGGACAAGACAAGGCTCTTTCAGCAGAGAAGGCCTGCCTAGTCTTGGGAGGAAAGGAGGCGGGTGATGGAGTCTAGCCTTCACAACCCCCCTCGCCCCCAATGTTGATTACTGTCATTAGTACATATACAGGGAGCATGAGGGACAAATTAAAGGATGGATGCCGTGCAAAGTAAGATGGTAAATCAAACCGGAGAGACGCTCATCATTTTTCAAGTGTCGTTCTGTGGTTGAAATTTCCAATCCCATCCGCCTTAGGGAGTTGTTTAAATGTTCAACGTAATAAATACTCACGCTTTAAATAGGCCACAATTTGGGAGAAAATAAGGTTAAATGCTTCACTCTGGAAATTCCTGAGTGAGGCCATAGTTTCACAATGATATGCCCTAAGTATCACTAATCTAAACTCTGATGTGTCTTATAATTTTGGAACAAACGTTTAAAAACTGGCATACATTTTAAGAAATACGTTGCCCTATGTGCGCATGCGCGATAATTGTTGTTTCCTAGTCGTCATCACCAAAACGATGGCAATATGGCTAACGTTTGTGCTAATAACGCGTATCCGGCAATAATGTACATTGTCATCACTAGGGATGATGCTCGAACCCGGTTTTCCCGGTTGTTCGATAAGAAAAGAACCGAGTCCCTGGACTCAAATCCCTTTTTGAGAACCGGTACCCGTTGTCGAGACCACTATAGTAAAGAAAAAGAGTTGGTTCTTTATTCGAATCCCTGGGAACGAATCCCAAATGGGCAATGTTATGCCCATTTGATTGTAGACTCTTACTGACACCTTGTGGCGACTTGAAAATACTACACGTCATTAGTCTGGCCACTTCCAGGTTGGCAAGTCAGTTCAGTTCATGAGACAATTGAGAAGTAGACAAGTTGTGTTAGCTCTTACAAGCCTTGGAGAAGATAAGTCTGTAAGTAAACTGTTTAACTTGTTTATGTAACTCAATATTAAGGGGGAAAGTGGTTAAATTTAAAACTAAGATGTTTATTGAAAAACGATTTTTGTGCACTGATTCAATGGATGATTTGAGGACTTAAAATGGCTGCCAGTCGTGTATTTCCACCATCGAAATAGTTTCAACACTCAGAAGTATTTGTTTGATGATAGTACTGTATATTTGTGTGAAGCTAATATTTACATATTGTGTATTAAATTTGAGTATGTTAATTGAATCACATAGCTTATACATTTGTCATTATATGTATTTCAGTTTAAAAAAAATAAAAATAACAGTCCAGTGCAAGACAAAAGTAAAGATAGGAAAAGACAAAGCAAGATCAACAACAATAAAGAGCCTAATTGGATTAATCTGCTTTGGAACTTTATTAGACGTCTTGAATTGTTTGTTAGTTGTCTGCCTGTGTGTGTAGTTAGTATGTTCCAATAGCACTTTTTGGAGAGCTGTATTATTTTCAGTTTTGTGCCCAAGGGACTGAAAGTCCCACTTAATATACTTTGGGTAACAACAGTCAATATTTTTTTTTTTTTTTTTTTTGGGGGGGTAACAGTCAATATTTATTTATTTATTTTATTTTTTTCTTATAAAATAAAAGTGAGCTTTTGGTTAAACCAAATATTGTGTTTTTTTCCATATACAACAACCTATCTAGGTTCGATAAGAGAATCGATAAGGAATCGGTTCGATAAGAGGATTTAATAATAGGCTCGAACTCGATAATTTCTTATCAAACATCATCCCTAGTCATCACCAAAACGATGGCAATATGGCTAACGTTTGTGCTAATAACGCGTATCCGGGTTTTAATGTATATTTACTTTATAGCTACTGTGTAGAAACAAATTAAACACCAAATTGTTCATTCGTACGTCACGAGAAGACGGCGAAGCGTGTTTTAAAAATACTTCCTAGACGACAAGCAGAAATATGCCAATGGCGAATGTCGTTAAGGCGGTGCTATTAACATCAGAATATACATTTACTAGTGATGGGTCCGGCAACACCGATGCATCAGCGCATGCGTCGAGCTCATAGAGCAAAACCCTGTGTCGGTGCGCGTACCGCTTTTAGAAAGTCACGTGACTGATCATGAGCTGTTTCGGTCACGTGACCGATACGCAAACTGTGTCGCACTGACGCCTCCTCTGTGCCCTGTGAGCGGGTCTTTTCTACAGCCGGAGAAATAATAACTAAGAAGAGAAATCGTCTAAAATGTAATACGTTGGAAAAACTGTTTTTTAAAAAAATAAAAATGTGTAAAAAAATAAATAAAAAAATCCCAGTCCACAAGCATCCTCATTCACAACATGTTCTCTTAGATTTCCATGTTATGATACATGTTCACATTATTTATTGACTGTATCTAAAAAAGATAAAAATATATTTTTATTTAAATTAAGATATTAAATAATCCTAAATGAAATACAATGACTTGGTTTATATTATTGTATATACTAGGTCAGTGGTTCTCAACCTTTTTTCAGTGATGTACCCCCTGTGAACCTTTTTTTAATTCAAGTACCCCCTAATCAGAGCAAAGCATTTTTGGTTGAAAAAAAGAAATACAGAAGTAAAATACAGCACTATGTCATCAGTTTCCGATTTATTAAATTGTATAACAGTGCAAAATATTGCTCATTTGTCGTGATTTTTCTTGAACTATTTGGAAAAAAAGATAAAAATAACTAAAAACGTGTTAAAAAATAAACAAGTCATTCAATTATAAATAAAGATTTCTACACATAGAAGTAATCATCAACTTAAAGTGCCCTCTTTGGGGGTTGTAATAGAGATCCATCTGGATTCATGAACTTAATTTGAAACATTTCTTCACAAAAAAAGAAATCTTTAACATCAATATTTATGGAACATGTCCACAAAAAATTGTTGCATTTCTTTTCACAGTTCTTTTTGACAGACATTTTAAAAAAATCTCACGTACCCCTTGGCATACCTTCAAGTACCCCCAGGGGTACGCGTACCCCCATTTGAGAACCACTGTACTAGGTCATAAAATCAGTGTCAGTTGAGTCGGTCCATAGGTTGCCTGTAGGGATTTTTAATGTCCAGCAGATGTCAGTATTTAGTGACACAGTATCGACACAGTATCAATACAGTTTTGCAATGTGTCGAAACGCTTCATGACGCCTCATCAACCCATCACCAGTATTTAGTGATACAATATCGACACAGTATCAATACAGTTTTGCAATGTGTCGAAACGCTTCATGACGCCTCATCAACCCATCACTAATATTTACTTTATAAAGTCTGTGTCCAACGGATAAACATTGACCGTAGTTGTCACTCACATGAAGAAGTGGAGCATTTTAAAAGACTTCCGCGAGCAGTTGCTTCGTATTGTACACTGTTTTCTAAAGAGACATCGCCCACTACTGGCCTGGAATGCATACTACACGTAGTAGACATATAATGTTACTTAAAAATGTGAAGTTGAATAGAAGAAGTTGAAAGTCAAAACAAAACGGTATTTTTAATGATAACAATAACAATAATGTATGACACGTATATAGCATTCTTCAAGACAAGAAAAGGCAGTATGTATATAGAGTTAGACTTTGATGTATCACAAGTGTTTTCACTGGGGAGAATGTTGAGACATGACTATAAGCCCCAGGGGGGGGGGGGGGGGGGGGGGGGTTGGATGGCAGGATGCCTGAGGCTGTAGGACCTAGACTAATCTTGACCTAATAATAATGATAAAAATATGCAATCAACTATAACTGCAACTTTAATGAGCCCCCTTGCATATATTCCTGACTTTTATGAAGAAAAATAACTTTGCTCCATTGTAGCTGTTGGACCACAGTGGTGGCATGAAAAAAGTGTCATGTGAGTGGAAAAGTGGCTTCTTTTTTCTTTCTTTTTTTACAGTTGAATACATTAGACACCCTCCGCCCCCCAAACCCCCGAAAAAAAAGTTGCACACATTTTTCCAACATGAAAACTCTTTGGTGCGTGTGTGTGAGAGAGTGTGTGTTTGCAGGAAGTGTGACACTGACAAACTTCAATACTCTAAATTGTACGCATCAGACAAGAAGTTCATGTAAAAAATCAGATTGTGAATGACATTAAAGTAATCGTATTGTCCCTGTATTATACTACATATATAAATAAATGACCAAATAATGCATATAATCAAAGTCAGTAGTGTGTTAAAGATGTTTTAGCTATTATACAACTAATTGTAGTGATTTAAGGAGGGTTTTACCTTGAGTAGAATAAACCCGCAGATGAGAAGTGTTGCCATATTTTCTGTCTCCAAAATCCTCCTAGACTTTGCCTATCAACGATCGTTCCTCCCACCCCACGAAAAATATGTCAAAGTCCAAACTAGCGGGGTCTCATCCAAAAATCCAGCTCTCCAAATGAGTCAAGTAGGACAAAAAGTTGTAAAAGAAAAAAATGGTTGTTTGGAGTGGGAAGTTTCCTCATAGTCCGACGCTGTTGTCTCCCCAGAAAAAAAGTGATGCGTTCAAAGTCACTCCGTCATTTCTACCTCTTGCTTTGTGTGAATTGGCACAAAGTTTCTTTTGTTTCAAGTCGCAGGATGCAGTGACCGCGTACCTGTGCATACGTGTGTGTGCATGCGTGTATGTAATGTGTGTGTGCTCTCCTGCTTCTCCTCCACAGCACAGACGAGAAAAGCTGCTGGGTGAGCCAATAAACCATTTTCCTCCTCCCATGCCCTTGGCCCTCACAGAGGCCTCCTGATTGGCTGCATCCTAGGAGGGGCGTGGTCTGTCCTAACAGTCTGCCTGCTCAGAACAGTAACATCTTTCATCATTCGGGTCCCCAAACAACGGATCCAGCCCGCCAGTTTCCACGATCTGGCCCGCAGGACGTCCCAAGTAAAAAAATAAATTAAAAAAACATAAATAAAGTTAAAAAACAAATGGTATTCATTTATTTTTCTTTATTTATAATTTAATAAAAATTAAATAAATTAATTGAATTAATTAAAATAAATTTAATATTTATAATATTTACTCTTTGGTGTGGTAAAATTGTGGGGACAAGGGATGGACAAGACAAAAAAAATAGACGTATATATATATATACATATATATATATAAATAGGGATGTCCGATAATGGCCGATATCCGATATTCCGATATTGTCCAACTCTTAATTACCGATACCGATATCAACCGATACTGATATCAACCGATACGATATATACAGTCGTGGAATTAACACATTATTATGCCTAATTTGGACAACCAGGTATAGTGAAGATAGGGTCCTTTTTAAAAAAAATTATAAAAATAAAATAAGATAAATTAAAAACATTTTCTTGAATAAAAAAGAAAGTAAAACAATATAAAAACAGTTACATAGAAACTAGTAATTAATGAAAATGAGTAAAATTAACTGTTAAAGGTTAGTACTATTAGTGGACCAGCAGCACGCACAATCATGTGTGCTTATGGACTGTATCCCTTGCAGACTGTATTGTTATATATTGATATATAATGTAGAAACCAGAATATTAATAACAGAAAGAAACAACCCTTTTGTGTGAATGAGTGTGAATGAGTGTAAATGGCTGAGGGAGGTTTTTTGGGTTGGTGTACTAATTGTAAGTGTATCTTGTGTTTTTTATGTTAAATTAAAAAAAAACACAAAAAAAACGATACCGATAATTTAAAAAAAAAACGATACCGATAATTTCCGATATTACATTTTAAAGCATTTATCGGCCGATATTATCGGACATCTCTAATATATATATATGTATATATATACTGTATATAAGTATAGATGTAATAACTTGTTGCAAATCAGTAAAATGATAATAAGACAACTAATAATACAATCCATTTTCTAACGCTTGTCCCTCTCGGGGTCGCGGGGGTGCTGGAGCCTATCCCAGCTGCATTCAGGGGGAAGGCGGTGTACACCCTGGACAAGTCACCACCTCATCACAGGGCCAACACAGATAGACAGACAACATTCACACTCACATTCACACACTAGGGCCAATTTTAGTGTTGCCAATCAACCTATCTCCAGGTGCATGTCTTTGGAGGTGGGAGGAAGCCGGAGTACCCAGAGTGAACCCACGCAGTCACGGGGAGAATATGCAAACTCCACACAGAAAGACCCGAGTGATTCCCGGGCGCGGCACCGCTGCTGCCCACTGCTCCCCAAGGGGATGGGACAAATGCAGAGGACAAATTTCACCACATCTAGTGTGTGTGACAATCATTGGTACTTTAATCTTAATATATATATATACCTGTATATATATATTAGGGGTGTGCATCTCTTCCTTCAATGGTGATCTGATATGAATCTCGATACATGGGTTATGATAACTAACAATACTTTTTAAAACATTAAAATTCGATACAATGCGATGCAGATGTAAGCTTTGCATGGTGAAAAGAAAATTAAACGTATCATGTATCATGCCAGAACAATGCAATGTGTTTATCTTTTAAATAGTCACATACAAAACAAATGGTTCCTGCATTAATTATTAGCTAATAGCAGAAATATCAACTTCAAGGCATTGAAATCCATATACTTAAAGAAAAGAAGATGTGTGAGTTAAAAAATGCAAATTATGACCAGAACTGTAAATCAACTTTCTTCTGTTGATTCTTAGTTTAGTTGTATTTTTATTTGTTCTACATCGTTAAATATTAGAGTATCAAACTTGATCAAAACACTGAAGGGTTGTGATATTCACAAACGAACCAAAACTATTGACATGAACGAAGCGTTACAGTGACGCTTTTTTCTTCAATAAATATTTTTTACCTGCACGTTGCCTTCCCGTCTCTGCATCCCGAGGTCACGCCGCAAGCTTACAGCAAATAAGAACACAGATAAAGTTAAAGTACCCATGATTGTCACACACACACTAGGTGTGGCAAAATTATTCTCTGCATTTGACCCATCACCCTTGATCACCCCCTGGGAGGTGAGGGGAGCAGTGAGCAGCAGCGGTGGCCACGCCCGGGAATCAATTTTGGTGATTTAACCCCCAATTCCAACCCTTGATGCTGAGTGTCAAGCAGGGAGTTAACGGGTCCCATTTTTATAGTCTTTGGTATGACTCGGCCGGGGTTTGAACTCACGACCTACCGATCTCAGGGCAGACACTCTAACCACTAGGCCACTGAGCATAAACAAGATAAGCTACAAAAAAAGACAAAACTCTCAAATCTATTTTCTTTTTTTCACTTTCAGTATGGGCAAATAGGTAGTATAAACGATATAAAGCAGTGCAAATATGGATCATACATGACATTATTTTTTTAAAGCAGTGCAAATAGGAGTATTATTCCTTGCTCAGGGCAGTTGTTGCTCTTGGGTGAAAAGTGTTTTTAAACTTCTTATATCTACGACTGAAAATGGATATACAGTATACTGTATTTAAGCCACATTTTGCTGGACGATATATTGTCCCACACATTTGTTCAGACAGTTGATGTGTGATGGAGCTCTGAAGATGGGTTTGGCTTTCCTCAAACACCATGTGTGGTATCTGTCATCGAAGGGAGGTGTTGATGAGTCTCTGGAGCGCTTTGCCTTCTGCAGCTGTGCAATTTATATACTACACACACATGCAGGGTGCCAGGAAACTTACTGTGGAGCAATCAGGAGTGGCCTGGGATACAATGTTTGGCCCTGAACTTTTTGGTTCAGACTGCCCCGCTACAATCCCAGACCAGATGTAGGCTCACGTCATGCGATGCTAAAAGGGTTTGCAGGGGGAGAAGCGAGACAGCGAGTGAGACAAAATGTGGACCTGAGCGCAGCAAACTGTCGTTACCATTAACAAATAAACGTCTGTCCAGTGGTCCGTTAACGATTGGCCCAATGTAACCCCCGTGGTTCAGTCCCTGCTTTTCTGTCCTGACACAAAACCTGAGTCACCAGCATGCTATCTACCGAGCTAAGAGCCCGGGCTATTAACCCAATAGCCAGCACTGCTCTTGAAGACGTCAAGTAGTGAGGTTTAATAACGTACACATGGCCCAGCCCACTGGCTGGCCTTCGTTACACGAGTAGGCTTCATCAGTTCATGCTCATAGACTTAGCTTGGTCAGATCTAAGTCTGATTGGTCAGATCTAGTCTAGACAAGTCTAAATTTTGCGTTGTTTATGTTAGCAGGAGGAACAATAACAAATAACTTCTGGCAGTTTGCTAGAGCAGGAATTGGTTTAAGGCTAGCATGAAGATTCCAGCCAGCTGGTCTGCTCAGGTCTTTAGAACATGACCAGGAACACCATCTGCTTTTTGAACCTTCCCAGAGTGTGGCAGACTTCATGTTGACTGTAGAAAGTGTGGGTTTTTTTTTTGTCACAGCAGGGGATCTCGAAGCGGAGAAAGAAGATGTTCAGTTCTTCTGACAGTTCTTCCTCTGCTGTTGTGAGTGTGTGGGACACCTGTCTTGGATTGTTACTAACAAGGTAGACTTTTATCTTTTCTTCGATAACTTTCTGTAGGTTGTCTATGCAGGCCGCGATGTAGTGTTTGATCTCCAGACTCCAAGGCTGCATTCCTCTCCTTGAGAAGAAGCTCAACCTCTCCACGCATTCAGGGTTTGTGGTTTGGACAGACCTTGGGACGTGTGATATTGAATAAAACATAAAACATCTGATTTGCGTCTTCCAGGTTATTCTGCTCAAAAATATTCCAGTCTGCTCCAGTCTAGAAACAGTCCTATAATTGCTGATCTCCTTCTTCGTTCTTATTATTATTCCCGAGTGACAGGGTGTAAACTGGGATTAGCAGAATGGGTTAGACCAGCCCACATGTGGTAGTGCAGGTCTAACATTATAGTGTACAATGGTACCTTGGAATTCCCTTCAAAAAGGTCTAGCAAAACCTTAATCATACAAAAACCAAAACAATTTTTCCAATAAAAAATTATGAAAATCCATTTGCTCTGTTTCAGACTATGAGTGTCTTAGAATTAGGGATGGGTACGGAATCCGACCAAATTCCATCGATACTACCGGGTATTGGTATGGTGTTCATAACATGGCTCCATAAAGTTTTTTTGCGGACTCTCTCATTGACTCTTTCGTCTGAGCAGTTGAGGGGGCGTGGTCTGTATGTTAGGGTCAACTGATACAGGCTGTATGCACGGCTGATATAGAATCAATCAATCAATCAATCAATGTTTATTTATATAGCCCTAAATCACAAGTGTCTCAAAGGGCTGTACAAGCCACAACGACATCCTCGGTACAGAGCCCACATACGGGCAAGGAAAACTCACCCCAGTGGGACGTCAATGTGAATGACTACGAGAAACCTTGGAGAGGACCGCATATGTGGGTAAGCCCCCCTCTCTAGGGGAGACCGAAAGCAATGGATGTCGAGTGGGTCTGACATAATATTGTGAAAGTCCAGTCCACAGAGGATCCAACACATCAGCGAAAGTCCAGTCCATAGTGGGGCCAGCAGGAACCATCCCGAGCGGAGACGGGTCAGCAGCGTAGAGATGTCCCCAACCGATGCACAGGCTAGCGGTCCACCCCGGGTCCCGACTCTGGACAACCAGCACTTCATCCGTGGCCACCGGACCTGTGCAACTCCCCCTCCATAAGGGAGAGGGGAGCAGAGGAGAAAAGAAAAGAAAAACGGCAGATCAACTGGTCTAAAAAGGGGGTCTATTTAAAGGCTAGAGTATACAAATGAGTTTTAAGATGAGACTTAAATGCTTCTACTGAGGTAGCATCTCTAACTGTTACCGGGAGGGCATTCCATAGTATTGGAGCCCGAACAGAAAACGCTCTATAGCCCGCAGACTTTTTTTGGGCTCTGGGAATCACTAATAAGCCGGAGTTCTTTGAACGCAGATTTCTTGCCGGGACATATGGTACAATACAATCGGCAAGATAGGCAGGAGCTTGACCGTGTAGTATTTTATACGTAAGTAGTAAAACCTTAAAGTCGCATCTTAAGTGCACAGGAAGCCAGTGCAAGTGAGCCAGTATAGGCGTAATATGATCAAACTTTCTTGTTTTTGTCAAAAGTCTAGCAGCTGCATTTTGTACCAACTGTAATCTTTTAATGCTAGACATAGGGAGGCCCGAAAATAATACGTTGCAGTAATCGAGACGAGACGTAACGAACGCATGGATAATGATCTCAGCGTCGCTTGTGGACAAAATGGAACGAATTTTAGCGATATTACGGAGATGAAAGAAGGCCGTTTTAGTAACACTCTTAATGTGTGACTCAAACGAGAGAGTTGGGTCGAAGATAATACCCAGATTCTTTACCGAGTCGCCTTGTGTAATTGTTTGGTTGTCAAATGTTAAGGTGGTATTATTAAATAGATGTCGGTGTTGAGCAGGACCGATAATCAGCATTTCCGTTTTCTTAGCGTTGAGTTGCAAAAAGTTAGCGGACATCCATTGTTTAATTTCATTAAGACACGCCTCCAGCTGACTACAATCCGGCGTGTTGGTCAGCTTTAGGGGCATGTAGAGTTGAGTGTCATCAGCATAACAGTGAAAGCTAACACCGTATTTGCGTATGATGTCACCTAGCGGCAGCATGTAAATACTAAAGAGTGCAGGGCCAAGAACCGAACCCTGGGGAACTCTGCATGTTACCTTAACATAGTCCGAGGTCACATTGTTATGGGAGACACACTGCATCCTGTCAGTAAGATAAGAGTTAAACCAAGAGAAGGCTAAGTCTGTCATCCCAATACGCGTTTTGATACGCTCTAATAAAATATTATGATCAACAGTATCGAAAGTGGCGCTAAGATCAAGAAGCAGCAACATAGATGACGCATCAGAATCCATCGTTAGCAATAGATCATTAGTCATTTTTGCGAGGGCTGTCTCCGTAGAGTGATTTGCCCTGAAACCGGATTGAAAAGGTTCACAGAGATTGTTAGACGTTAAGTGTTCATTTAGCTGCTGTGCAACAATTTTTTAGAGGATTTTCGAGATAAACGGAAGGTGGGACACCGGCCGGTAGTTTACCATGAGGTCAGGATCAAGGTTAGGTCTTTTGAGTAGAGGATGAATAACCGCTTTTTTGAATGCTAGGGGAACAGTACCAGAGGAAAGTGATAAGTTTATAATATTTAACACTGATGGACCTAATAATACAAAAAGCTCATTAATAAGTATAAGTAGAATAAGTAGAACTACTCTGTCTGCCGCTGAGACCCTTCTACCTCCCAAGAGAGTTTTAGAAACGTTTTAGTATTGGCTGTGATTTGACTTCTTAAAATTGCAAATTCATAGTCTACTTTTTTTTTAACCAAGAAATTAAAAAAATAATAATTAAGATTTAACAACGACCCAACAGTTATTTTCAGCTCATTCTTAAACGTCAAGTTAAAGAACATATATAATTTTTAGAGAAATCAAGATTTAATAACACATTAACACACACATACGTAAATGTGAACATTGCCCATCCCTACTTAGAATAATCGACTTTTTCACAATCCGATTCGGAGAAGACTGATTTATTATCAATCTCGCAGTTGAATTATTGAATCTCTCCATGGGAGGACAGCAAATGTGTTGGAAGTACAAGCCCTGGCAAAATGATGGTATCATCAGACTTTTGCAGATGATGTGGTCCTGATGGCTTCATCTGGCCAGGATCTTCAGCTCTCACTGGATCGTTTCGCAGCTGGGTGTGAAGCGACTGGGATGAGAATCAGCACTTCCATGTCCGAGTCCATGGTTCTCGCCCGGAAAAGGGTGGAGTGCCATCTCCGGGTTGGGGACGAGACCCTGCCCCAAGTGGAGGAGTTCCAGTACCTCGGAGTCTTGTTCACGAGTGAGGGAAGAGTGGATCATGAGATCGACAGGCGGATCGGTGCGGCTTCTTCAGTAATGCGGACGCTGTATCGATCCGTTGTGGTGAAGAAGGAGCTGAGCCAGAAGGCAAAGCTCTCAATTTACCGGTCGATCTACGTTCCCATCCTCACCTATGGTCATGAGCTTTGGGTTATGACCGAAAGGACAAGATCACGGGTACAAGTGGCCGAAATGAGTTTCCTCCGCCGGGTGGCGGGGCTGTCCCTTAGAGATAGGGTGAGAAGCTCTGCCATCCGGGAGGAGCTCAAAGTAAAGCCACTGCTCCAGATGAGGTGGTTTGGGCATCTGGTCAGGATGCCACCCGAATGCCTCCCCAGGGAGGTGTTTAGGGCACGGGGAAGACCAGGTCTCCCGGCTGTCCTGGGAACGCCTCGGGATCCCCCGGGAGGAGCTGGACAAAGTGGTTGGGGAGAGGGAAGTCTGAGCTTCCCTGCTTAGGCTGCTGCCCCCGAGACCCGACCTCGGATAAGCGGAAGAAGATGGATGGATGGATGGCATCAGACTTAGAGGATGTTTATTCAGTTGTTTAATTTCGTAGAAGACAAGCAGATAACAGACATGACACAAAACTATTGTAATTTCAACTGGCAACTTTTGTCCTTTAACACTAAAATAAGTCAAGAAAATAAAATGTGGTAGTCAGTGACAGTTTCCGTTTTAGATCAAGCACAATGATTCAAATCAGGGAATCATTCAATTCTGTGGAAAATTATGTATTTACCCTGTAATTATTAATTTCCTCAACTAATACCTGCGTCAAATTAAATCTGTTTATTAGTCTGCAGTTTATAAGGAGTGTTCACACTTAGGAGGGCTGTTTGGATTGTGTGGATTGGCATAAAGCATAGCTAGAACACGAGAGATGTCAATTGAAACAAAGGAGAGGATCAAACTTCTGCAAGAAGGTAAATCATCATGCAATGTTGCAAAATATGTTGATTGTTGACAGTCGGCTGTGTCAAAAATGTGGACCAAGTACAAACAACATGGAAAGGTTGCAAAAGACAAGCATACTGGTCAACCAAGTAAAATGTCAAAGGGTCAAGACAGAAAACTTCAAACAATATGTCATGAAAATGTGCAGCAAAAAATTTTTGCAAATAGGTGGAAACTGGACCGAACTGTAGAACGCTCCTAAAGGAAATGGCATTTAAACAGGGATGTCCGATAATATCGGACTGCCGATATTATCGGCCGATAAATGCTTTAAAATGTAATACCGGAAATTATCAGTATCGGTTCCAAAATTATCGGTATCGGTTTCAAAAAGTAAAATGTATGACTTTTTAAAACGCGCTGTGTACACGGACGTAGGGAGAAGTACAGAGCGCCAATAAACCTTAAAGGCACTTCCTTTGCGTGCCGGCCCAGTCACATAATATCTACGGCTCTTCACACACACAAGTGATTGCAAGGCATACTTGGTCAACAGCCATACAGGTCACACTGAGGGTGGAAGTATAAACAACTTTAACACTGTTACAAATATGCGCCACACTGTGAACCCACACCAAACAAGAATGACAAACACATTTGAGCCATTCTATAGTTTCACTTTGCTTGATCTAAAAATGAAACTGTCACTGACTGCCTCAATTTATTTTCTTGATTTCTTGAAGTCTTACTTAAAGCCAGAAAGTTGCCATCTGTAATGACCGTAGTTTTGTGTCATGTCTGTCATCTGCTTTTTTCTACAAAATGAAACAACTGAATGAACATCCTCTAACTCTGATGATTCCAACATTCAACCAGGTGGTTGTGTTTGTAGAAATGATTGCCTCCCTTGTCAGTCACTCCTTGTGTATTTGCTGCACTGGTCTGCGAGACAAAAGGGAGCATGTGAGTGAAAGAAGAAAAGAAGCAGGGTTTTTGATCTCTTGCAAGTGAAAAGATTAGAAAAGCAAACGACACACCTTGTAAAGTGAAGAGAATGCACGGCAGGGGGCCTCGGACCAAGTGTTGATCCTACAGACACAACAATACTACCACTACTATTACTGCTGCACTACTTGCACTTCAAAGCTGCAGAGGGACGTTGTGATTCCGATCAAACGTGCAGCCATCGCTCTCTTTTTGCTCCCTCATGCATGGAATTGCCCTGCATTGTCGTCCTGTCCAAGTTGAGAGGTGTCTGGGCAGCTGCGTTAAACACATTACTGATTACACAGCAGTTTTACATGGCTCTTATTGTTTGGAACCAATGAACATTTCATATTTCTGTCTTGCGATGATCATACTTGTTTGTTTGTGATGCTGATACTTGAGTCATAGAGGAAAATAGATTTACTTTATCAATGCTAACCAATGTTAGCATATATATATACACTACCGTTCAAAAGTTTGGGTTCACCCAAACAATTTTGTGGAATAGCCTTCATTTCTAAGAACAAGAATAGACTGTCGAGTTTCACATGAAAGTTCTCTTTTTCTGGCCATTTTGAGCGTTTAATTGACCCCACAAATGTGATGCTCCAGAAACTCAATCTGCTCAAAGGAAGGTCAGTTTTGTAGCTTCTGTAACGAGCTAAACTGTTTTCAGATGTGTGAACATGATTGCACAAGGGTTTTCTAATCATCAATTAGCCTTCTGAGCCAATGAGCAAACACCTTGTACCATTAGAACACTGGAGTGATAGTTGCTGGAAATGGGCCTCTATACACCTATGTAGATATTGCACCAAAAACCAGATATTTGCAGCTAGAATAGTCATTTACCACATTAGCAATGTATAGAGTGTATTTCTTTAAAGTTAAGACTAGTTTAAAGTTATCTTCATTGAAAAGTACAGTGCTTTTCCTTCAAAAATAAGGACATTTCAATGTGACCCCAAACTTTTGAACGGTAGTGTATATATATATATATATATATATATATATATATATATATATATATATATATATATATATATATATATATATATATATATATATATTTTTTTTTTAAATTTATTTATTTATTTATTTCCAAAAACACATCACCAATAACCCCAAAAAGAATTGTTTGTCACAATGATAATATAATTAATTTTATTTATGACCTCTATTATTAATGTGTATACACTATTATTTTACGTAAAACGTTTTGTAGTGTTTTATTTATGATACTTTGATTTATTGAGTTTATTTTTATTTTTTTAACATGAACACACTTACAACATAATACATCACACCTAATTTCATTTCATTTGTCTTTAAATCATGTCCGAAAAGGAGTAGGAAGAAGAAAAGCTTATTTAATCTTACCCCTTTCCCACTTCAGAGCGTTTACAAATACATATGTTTATTTACTGTCTTCTTTTAGTAGCACAATGACATCAGGGAATGATTAATACAGCAGTTATTGCAATATATAATTTAGGGACGGCGTGGCGAAGTTGGTAGAGTGGCTGTGCCAGCACTCGGAGTGTTGCTGGTTACTGGGGTTCAATTCCCACCTTCTACCTTCCTAGTCACGTCCGTTGTGTCCTTGGGCAAGACACTTCACCCTTTGCCTCTGATGGCTGCTGGTTAGCGCCTTGCATGGCAGCTCCCTCCATCAGTGTGTGAATGGGTAAATGTGGAAATACTGTCAAAGCGCTTTGAGTACCTTGAAGGTAGAAAAGCGCTATATAAGTATAACCCATTTATCATTTAAGTCTGTTATGATAAACATACTGAGATGAAGAATATCCCGTTTTCAATAAGGTTGAAGGTATTTCCCATAATTATTTTTCCTTGTACTTTGTTAGCACTATTAATTTGAACAACCTTTTAAACTGGATCTTATCAGTACATTGTTTAACTTCTTTGCTTAATCCATTCCACAGTTTAATTCCACGCACTGATATGCTAAAGGTCTTAAGTCTTTAATCTGTTTTAAGTTAGTTTTTCTTCTAAGGTTATATTTCTCCTCTTTAGTTGAGAAGAATTGCTGAACATTCTTGGGTAGCCTGAGGTTATAGTTTGCTTTGTACATCATTTTAGCTGTTTTCAATTTTACCAAATCGTTGAATTTTCAATATTTGTGATTCAATAAATAAAGTGTTTTTATGTTCTCTATATCCAACATTATGTATTATTCTAACTGATATTTTTTGTAACAAAGTTAGTGAATTAAGTGTACTTTTGTAGTTATTTCCCAATATTTCTGCACAATAACTCAGATATGGTAACACTAGCAAGCAGTAGAGAATATGAAGTGATTTTTGGTCCAAAACCCATTTTGCTTTGTTCATTATTGACGTATTTCTTGCCACCTTATGTTGTATAATTTTTATGTGAGATTTCCAGTTAATTTTATAATCTATTATTACACCAAAAAATGTAGTTTCTTTTACCCTTTCAATGTCTACTCCGTCTATTTGTATTTGTGTTTGACTTCTCCTTCTACTGTTACCAAATAACATTATTTAAATTTTACTGAGATTCAAAGATAGTCTGTTTTTGTCAAACCATCTTTTTAATTTGTTAATTTCTTCTGCTATTATTTGTATTATCTTCTGTGTGTTCTCTCCTGAACAAAACACAGTTGTATCATCTGCAAATAAAACTAATTTTAAGTCCTTTGTAACTTTACAAATGTCGTTTGTATAAAGATTAAACAATTTTGGTCCCAGTAATGATCCCTGGGGTACACCACAAGATATATCTAGCTGTGTTGACATATTTTCACCTATCATCACATACTGCTTCCTGTTCGTTGAATGGCTTCTTACCCAGTTCAATACCAATCCTCTGATGCCATTTTGTTGTAATTTTTTAAAATTAAAATATCATGATTAATTATGTCAAATGCTCTTGTAAGATCCATGAATACTGTGGCTGCACATTCTTTGCCATCTATTGCATTGGTAATTTCCTCTGTTATTCTAATTAATGCTATCAATATTGAGATATTTGCTCGGAAGCCATAATGGTTCTCCACGAGCGTTCAACTTTTGTTGATACATTTGTCTAATCGGTTATTGAATAGATTTTCCATGATTTTGGAAAACTGTGGCAGTAGTGAAAAAGCTCTGTATATATTTTTATATTACTTACAGCTCTGCCAATTTGTACTATTTTATACGGGTTATGGAACTGAATCAAATGACTTAATTTTGTTCCATTGCTATATTTCTAGAATGCTAATTTTTACAAAGTATACATCTATTTAGTATACAGTTTTTAATATTATTATATTAGAATACTATATCATATATAATTACTGCTTATGGGATATTTTGTATGATACATCATTCTTCTATTCCTCTAATTTAATTATTTTTAATGGACATTTATCCTAATAGTTATCTTATTTATTTTTGTTTTTTTTATTATTCCATGGCAATATTATTCCAACATTGCCATGTTTCTGAAATACGTGATTTATGTTTATATTTAATTTTGATTATGTCATTTTAATGTATTCTTTATTATTTTATTTAAAACGTTCCGCACTGTTTTGTAAAAGCTAAGTTCTTAAAATACATATTTTATTTTATTTACAGTTCTGCCAATATGTTGTATTTTATATGGGCCACAACACTGAATTACATGCCTTATTTGACTTCATTTTGTTACATTATTTTACTTTCAAAATGCTACTTTTAATATACACTATTCATCTATTTAGTATACAATTGCTAATATCATTATATTAGAATGCTGTATAATACATAATTATATGGGATATTTTTCTATAATGAATATGTTTCTTTAATTTAATAAAGGACTGCTAATTTTCCCCCCAAATTTTTTTTTCTGTTTATCTCATTATCTATCTTATTTCACTGTATTATTTCGAATGGGCCATGTTTCGGAAGTGAACTATTCATTGTATGAATGACTTACATTTGATTATAGGATTTTAATGTAGATCATCTTATACAAAACACATTTTTATATAAACTATGTTTTTTTTTACAGTTCTGCCAATTTGTACTCTTTCATATGACTTATTTTACTTAATTTTATTACATTATTTTATTTTCAGATTTTCAATGTTATTACTGTATCAGAATATTGTTTAGTATATATTTGTGTCGGATATTTTCTTTAATAAATTATTCTTATTTTTCTTTAATTCAATAGATAATTGATCATGTATTTTCTTTTCATTTTTTATGCATTATTTTTTATAGGCCATATTTCTTTAATAAATGATTAATTTTTATGTGAATGTAGAAATACTTTTTTTTATGTACAAATTAGGGATGTCTGATAATGGCTTTTTGCCGATATCCGATATTCCGATATTGTCCAACTCTTTAATTACCGATACCGATATCAACCGATACCGATATCAACCGATACCAATATATCCAGTCATGGAATTAACACATTATTATGCCTAATTTGGACAACCAGGTATGGTGAAGATAAGGTCCTTTTTTTAAAAAAAATTCATAAAATAAAGTAAGATAAATAAATTAAAAACATTTTCTTGAATAAAAAAGAAATTAAAACAATATAAAAACAGTTACATAGAAACTAGTAATTAATGAAAATGAGTAAAATTAACTGTTAAAGGTTAGTACTATTAGTGGACCAGCGGCACGCACAATCATGTGTGCTTACGGACTGTATCCCTTGCAGACTGTATTGATATATATTGATATATAATGTAGGAACCATAATATTAATAACAGAAAGAAACAACCCTTTTGTGTGAATGAGTGTAAATGGGGGAGGGAGATTTTTGGGTTGGTGCACTAATTGTAAGTGTATCTTGTGTTTTTTATGTTAAATGATAAATGATAAATGGGTTATACTTGTATAGCGCTTTTCTACCTTCAAGGTACTCAAAGCGCTTGGACAGTATTTCCACATTCACCCATTCACACACACATTCACACACTGATGGAGGGAGCTGCCATGCAAGGCGCTACCAGCACCCATCAGGAGCAAGGGTGAAGTGTCTTGCCCAAGGACACAACGGACGTGACTAGGATGGTAGAAGGTGGGGATTGAACCCCAGTAACCAGCAACACTCCGATTGCTGGCATGGCCACTCTACCAACTTCGCCACGCCGTCCGTGTTGATTTAATTAAAAAAAAAAAAACGATAATTAAAAAAACGATACCGATAATTTCCGATATTACATTTTAAAGCATTTATCGGCCGATAATATCGGCTGGCCGATATTATCGGACATCTCTAAAGATCATCGTATATAAAACACATTTTTATATAAACTTTTTTTTTTTTACAGTTTTGCCAATTTGTACTCTTTCATATGACTTATTTTACTTAATTTTTTTACATTATTTTATTTTCAGATTTTCAATGTTATTATTGTATCAGAATATTGTTTAGTATATATTTGTGTCGGATATTTTCTGTAATAAATTATTCCTATTTTTCTTTAATTTAATAGATAATTGATCATGAATTTTATTTTATTTTTTTTGAATTATTTCTTATAGGCCATATTTCTTTAATAAATGATTAATTTTTATGTGATTGTAGGAATTATTTTTTTTTATGTACAAATGTATTTTTTCTCATTTTATTTTCCAGGTTCATACTTTTCTCTAATAGACTTAGACTTAGACTTCCTTTTATTGTCATTCAAATTTGAACTTTACAGTAGAGATAAGAAATAAATTTCGTAACATGAGCTCATGGTAGCGCAGGATGAAAAAGCAATAAGGTGCATATATAAATAAATAAATAGGTTACTGTACAGATAAACTTTTTTTTTTTCCTGCAATAAATGGTATTGAATTCATTAATTGCAAACATGCATACAATTACATTGTAGTAAATCACATAATTACCATTTCACATCAACAAAGGGCTTTTTTTTCGGTGGTCTGCCATCAAATGTAAACATGATTTAATGAATGTTATTTCACACTAAACTAGATGCTGCTTTGCCAGAAAAGAGGTTATAAACAATAGCAATCACACATTAAAAAGAAGGGATTAAGGCTAATTAAAGCGACAGGGGGAATAAAACAGAAAAAGCATTAAATGACTGCAACATTGCTTTATGATGTATGTTTTTGCCCTCAGGTCTGGAGAAGTTGATAGTGGGAGTGGGGTGCAAGGGGGAGGTCAGGACTCGGAGACGCTGCAATGAGGTGAACGTGAGGCGTGGACCCCTCCCACCATTGTCAGTAACCTGTACTCTTCTTCACCCTCCTGCTCCACTTCCCTTATTCACTATTCTCTGCTTTATTTGACTTGGGGGGGGGGACAGTTTGGTTTTATCACCCCCACCCCCCGTACCCCCACCTTCCCACTCGGCTCAATTGTACCTCGGAGGTGTTTATGAGGAGGCCGACAGGATGTTGGGCCCACCAGGAGATCAAAGTGTCCTCCTAAAGTCCAATGTGAGGTTGCTCACCGCTGACCTTTTCACCCGCGGCGTCCGGACATCACAGACGCGTGCTAGGAGGCGGGTCTTTGGGGACGCTTCCTTCCTTCTCGCCGCAATCACCGCTCTGTCTCCGGTGATAAGATAAAACCCCAAAAAGGGAGGAGGATGAAGCCCAGTATAAGCACTTTAAAAACGCTGGAATGTGATGGCAGGCCTGAATAGGGCCAACATAGGAAACAATGGGAATGCATTTCGTCCGTTCTAGGGTCAAACTGCAGCCATTTTCAGCCTTTATTGACAGTAGGTACAGCAATTTTTTAAGTAACGTTTGAAAATGTTGAACTTTAAAGAATCATAATAATAACAGGTCAACTTATACCAGGCCTGGGCAATTATTTTGACTCGGGGGCCAAATTTATAGAAAAAAATGTGTCTGGGGGCTGGTATATCTACAAACCCCGTTTCCATATGAGTTGGGAAATTGTGTTAGATGTAAATATAAACGGAATACAATGATTTGCAAATCCTTTTCAACCCATATTCAGTTGAATGCACTACAAAGACAAGATATTTGATGTTCAAACTCATAAACTTTTTTTTTTTTTTTGCAAATAATAATTAACTTAGAATTTCATGGCTGCAACACGTGCCAAAGTAGTTGGGAAAGGGCATGTTCACCACTGTGTTACATGGCCTTTCCTTTTAACAACACTCAGTAAACGTTTGGGAACTGAGGAGACACATTTTTTAAGCTTCTCAGGTGGAATTCTTTCCCATTCTTGCTTGATGTACAGCTTAAGTTGTTCAACAGTCCGGGGGTCTCCGTTGTGGTATTTTAGGCTTCATAATGCGCCACACATTTTCAATGGGAGACAGGTCTGGACTACAGGCAGGCCAGTCTAGTACCCGCACTCTTTTACTATGAAGCCACGTTGATGTAACACGTGGCTTGGCATCGACTTGCTGAAATAAGCAGGGGCGTCCATGGCAACGTTGCTTGGATGGCAACATATGTTGCTCCAAAACCTGTATGTACCTTTCAGCATTAATGGCGCCTTCACAGATGTGTAAGTTACCCATGTCTTGGGCACTAATACACCCCCATACCATCACACATGCTGGCTTTTCAACTTTGCGCCTATAACAATCCGGATGTTCTTTTCCTCTTTGGTCCGGAGGACACAACGTCCACAGTTTCCAAAAACAATTTGAAAAGCCGACGGCGTTTCTGGGTGTTGTTGATAAACGGTTTTCGCCTTGCATAGGAGAGTTTTAACTTGCACTTACAGATGTAGCGACCAACTGTAGTTACTGACAGTGGGTTTCTGAAGTGTTCCTGAGCCCATGTGGTGATATCCTTTACACACTGATGTTGCTTGTTGATGCAGTACAGCCTGAGGGATCGAAGGTCACGGGCTTAGCTGCTTACGTGCAGTGATTTCTCCAGATTCTCTGAACCCTTTGGTGATATTACGGACCGTAGATGGTGAAATCCCTAAATTCCTTGCAATAGCTGGTTGAGAAAGGTTTTTCTTAAACTGTTCAACAATTTTCTCACGCATTTGTTGACAAAGTGGTGACCCTCGCCCCATCCTTGTTTGTGAATGACTGAGCATTTCATGGAATCTACTTTTATACCCAATCATGGCACCCACCTGTTCCCAATTTGCCTGTTCACCTGTGAGATGTTCCAAATTAATGTTTGATGGGCATTCCTCAACTTTATCAGTATTCATTGCCACCTTTCCCAACTTCTTTGTCACGTGTTGCTAGCATCAAATTCTAAAGTTAATGATTATTTGCAACAACAAAAAAAGTTTATCAGTTTGAACATTAAATATGTTGTCTTTGTAGCATATTCAACTGAATATGGGTTGAAAATGATTTGCAAATCATTGTATTCCGTTTATATTTACATCTAACACAATTTCCCAACTCATATGGAAACGGGGTTTGTATTTTTAGGAAAACTAATACAAAACCTCACAATAAAGTCTGATTGAATGCTAAAAATGTTATGACAGACCGCCTTAAAAACGGAATGGAATTTAATTTTTTTCTATGAACGATAAAACCTTGAATATTGAGAACATATGAACGTCACACACCCTCTCAATCCACATATTTTACAATCAAGCCAAATGCAACAAACAGCGAAATATGAACGTGAAGGGTAAAAAAACAAAAAACATCTGCAATCTGATATATGTGATATATCACTAAGCTTTAGAACTTTCTTGTAAAAATCTCCTTCCGCGTCTGTCCCTGACACCTGCATTTTCAGGCTCGCTCTGGAAACACTCTGTGGAAACGCTCCCCACCCACACTGCTTGGTGCCTCGTCTGAGCTGCTGTGACGTAGATTACCATAGTAACTAGTAGGGTTGTACGGTATACGAGTATTAGTATAGTACAGCGATACTAATGAATCATATTCGGTACCATACCGCCTATGAAAAGTACCGGTCCGCCACACCTAAGATTTTTTGTTCAAATAAAGCCAATAATGCAATTTTTTCTGGTCCCCTTTATTTAGAAAAGTGTCGAAAAGTATCAAAATAATATTGTTATCAGGACAACACTAGTCACTAAAATATCATGCAAATGCACAGATTTCAACCATTGAAATATGTTGTATAGTTCAAGACTTACGGTCATTAGAAAACATCACTGCACATCATAATGGTTGCTACAATTTCCATCTTAAAGATCTAAAAAAAATATTTGGGAATATCCGGCGGGCCAGATGGAAAAGCTTAACGGGCCGCATGTGGCCCCCGGGCCTTAATTTGTCCAGGTCTGGATTATACATTAGTTTCTAAAACCTTCTACTTTCTCAACGCTTATAGCAACTATAGACAAAAGTATTGGAACAGCCCGGGAGTTTAACAACGCTGTATACTGACACATTTCCTGACTTTGTGGCTTACCTTCAGTCTTTCTAGTTATTTTTCTTTATGTAAGGTGGTGGTTATCATTACTAACTGGAGGGAGGAGAAATTACAAGAGATGTGCCACGCATGTGTTTCGACGTATGCAAAGGGTGCAAGTGCGATGACTTTGTGGATTTTGTTTCTACCTATTTCTAGGATGCAGGTGGTGGTTATCATTAATAATGATTCATAATGGAGGAGCAATTGCAAACATGACACGCACGTTGCGTGAGCAAAGGGGTGCCATGTGCGCTGACTTTGTTGATTATGTTAAGTCTTTTTACTTATTGCTAGGATGCAAGGTGGGGGTTATCAATAACAACTAGCGGAAGGAGCAATTATAATATATTATATTATATATATATATATATATGTATTAACATTATATAAAAATATGATATAATAATATATCAGAATATATTATATACTGCATAAATAATATGTACATATTACATATGTTATATTTTATATTGCTACTATGGTATATTTTATACCTGCATTATCCTTTCCATCCTTACACTTTCCATCCTTTGAAACTGAGCTACTGTGTGGAACAATTTCCTTTGTGGATCAATAAATTAGTCTAAGTCCAAGTCTAAATGTGATTTGCATGTGCTTGAGCTTTGGCGTGAGCAAATGTGTACTGCGTGTGTTGACTTAGTGGATTATGTTGAGTCTTTGTACTTATTGATGATGCAAGGAGGTGACTAGCATTAATAACTAGTGTGAGAAAAAATCAGTCTCTAATCATTTTGTGAATGTTCCGCATGTGTCCGTCTTTGAGTGCGTTACTGAGAGACTTCTTTACAGTAACTTTGAGCAAGGTGGTGGTTAGCAATATTAACTGGCGGGAGGAGCGATTGTATTACTGACTGTCTGTGACACTTTTGCATGCATGCGTGTGAGCGAGAGTGTTTTGCCTTTGTGTTAATTTGACAATTTTTTAAATCATACAATGTGATGATTGTCATCAATAACTGGTGAAACACATTAATTCCCTGACACAAGCATCTACAAAAATTTAAAAAAATAAAAATGTGTATATGTGATGTGTTTAAAAAAAGAAAAAAATATATAAAATATGTAATACATGTACATAATGGGGAGGGAAAATTTTGGAACTTTAAGGTAAGAAGTGTAACTTTTTTCAAAATATATTACTGATCAAAGTCAATGTTGTCAATAATGACCTATTGCACTCTTTGTCTAATTTTTGGAATATATTCCACATTGTATGGTACTACTTTTGGAAAACTCATAGCTTCTAATGACAAAAAGGGCATACAAATGGAAAAAATACTTTTTTTTCCATATGATGAAAAATGATTCCATATGATTTTTTTGATGATTGGGTCGAAAGGTGATGGAAACATTTGATGAAGTGAATCATAATCATATTTATGATAAATGATAAATGGGTTATACTTGTATAGCGCTTTTCTACCTTCAAGGTACTCAAAGCGCTTTGACAGTTCTTCCACATTCACCCTTTCACACACACATTCACACACTGATGGCGGGAGCTGCCATGCAAGGCGCTAACCAGCAGCCATCAGGAGCAAGGGTGAAGTGTCTTGCCCAAGGACACAACGGACGTGACTAGGATGGTAGAAGGTGGGGATTGAACCCCAGTAACCAGCAACCTTCCGATTGCTGGCACGGCCACTCTACCAACTTCGCCAAAATCATAATGTTATCAAGTATCTACTTATTCCACTTTGAGCCTCATTTTTGGAAAATACTGCATATTTTGTGTTTTCCCCTTAAAAAAAACTAAAGTTCTGACTTCTTTAATAGATTTAGAGTTGATGAAAAGATTTGATGATGTGAATGCAAAAAAAATATATATTCATTTTTACTGCACTTTTATTAAAAAAAAGGGACTGTTTTGGAACCTAAGGGTAAATAAAACAAGTTTTAAAATAAATAAATAATTCAATCAACAATGATGCATCAAAATATATATTTTTTTAATTCTGCAAATTTTGTAATTTGAAAAACTTAGGGGTCCTCATGACAAAAGGTGATACATAAGATGAAAACAATTGTTTTAAATAATAAATGATCAGGTTTAAAGTTGATGAAAAGATTGGATGAAGTGAATGAGAAAAAAATAGTGTACATTTTTATGAAAGAGACTGTTGAGACTGTTTGAAGAAAAAAATATAATTTAAATCATAATAATGCTTTAAAATCGATGTTATGAATTATTGACAAACTATAATTACCTAATTCAATTTATTATATTTAATTTTTGGAAAATATTGGTTGGTTGAAAACAATTGGTGAAGAAAAATATATGTCACCTTATTTTTTTTTACACTTTTAGTAGAGATCGTTTTGGAAACATTGGGGTAACAAGTGTAACTTCATATTTATATTAAAAAAAAAAAAAAAAAAAGGAAAAGCAGTTGGTTTGTTGACAATGTCAATTGTATTACAGATAGACACATATATTACAACATAATTATAATTAAATTGTAATGCATCCAAATTAACGTTTTTAATTAGTGACTTATTCCACTTTGTACCTCGTTTTTGGAAAATACTGCATTTTCTGTGTTTTTTCTTTTATAATACTTATGACAAAAAGAGCATAAAAAGATGGAAAACTATTTTAAAATAACAAAGGACTTCATTATTAGATCCAGAGTTGATGAAAAGATTTGATGACGTGAATGCAAAAAATATATATTTATACATTTTTGTTGCACTTTAATGAAAGGGGCCGTTTTTGGAACCCAAGGGTAAATAAAACGTGTAAGTATTTTAGAAAATACACAAACAAATCACCAATAATGCATCGAAATCAATGTTCTCAATTACTAACCTAAGTTTACTTCGTTAAATACTGCATAATTTGTATTTTACCTTTGACAAACTTGGGGTCCTTATGACAAAAAAGGCTTAAAAAGATGAACAACTGATTTTTAAAAATGTTAATTATATCTATGTTTAGGTTGGTAGCTGATGAAGTAAATGTGAGTTTTTTGCACTTTTATGAAAGGGGCTGTTGTTTAAAGTTGAAAAAAGTATATAATGCTTCAAAACCAATGTCATCAATTAGTGAAACAAGCAAAGCTCCATACTACATCACATTTTGGATATTAAAACATTTGACTTAAAAACTTGACAAATACAAAAAAATGTCTGAAGTGGTTGAACAAATTTAATGACAAAAAATATATGAATATGTTCCCTTTTTTTTTTTTACTTTTATAAAAGAGTTTTGGGACAAAAAGTGTAACTTCATATTTAATAAAAGAGAACAGCAGCTGGGTGGTTGACAATGTCAACAATGTTAAAGATAGTCAAAAAAAGAACACCGTAATATAAATCAAAAAGGCAGTGCTGGTCCAAAGCTTTAAGTTAAATCATATACAACACCTGAAACATTCCTATATACAGTAAGTTCTTATGTACAGTAACAGAGAGCATTAAAAGAAAAGTGAGCATGAATGCATTGCAAGGTCACATTCATTAACTGGCAATAAGACTGGGCCATACTTCCAATTGTTGCGCAACACTTTGTTTCCCCCCAAAACATTTGGCTTGGTGCTGACGCTGCATACCAACTAGTGTGTTCTCTTCTCACCACAACTAAA
>NC_084741.1:32248049-32328049 GCF_033978785.1 Entelurus aequoreus
CTGCTGCTTTTTTTTGCTACTATGCGACCCCAGCTTGTTGAGATTACTTACAGATGTCCAGCGTTCTGCAGTAAGCAAAATTAATTTCCATCCAGTCAGTAGTTGCAACTTGATGCTCTTGTTTGTGTAGTACTGTACAGTTGGTGTATCCTTGTTGTAATTGTGCCTCTCCAACGTATTGTACAACTGATCAGCTGTGGCAATATGAACGACATCTCCTTGCAGGACTTGGTCATCACATATATTAAGTGGTAAGGTGGTTGTCCATTTAGCAAAGGCATTATTTAACTTACCTGTAGTACTTTTGTTGACAACATTGACACAGGTAAACTCTGCCAGCGTAGCGTTCTCCTCAGCTTTATCGTCAATGTAGCGTCCATGCTATCGGTGCCATCTTTGAGGACTTGTTTTGCTTTGAAATGGTATTTCAAACTGGATGTGCGCCAATGATTGTCAGGGTTGCCCCTGACAGTTTGGTTGCGTTTGTCTTAGTTTCCTGTCAGTGCTTTTATTTTGTCTTCATTTCCTGATTGTCTCTCGGAGTGCTGTCCCCTCAGCTGTGGCTGATTGGCACCGGGCCACACCTGGTGCCAATCAACCAGCTGCTATTTATACCTGCCCTGCCCTCCAGTCACTGCTGGATTATTATCACTGCTACCTGTAGCTTCTACCTGTCACTATTTGTCGTTGTAGCTCTGTCTACTTTTGTCCACTCTGCTCAAGTCATAGTTCCTTCGTGTCACAATAAGTTTTTTTGTTTCTTGTCGACAGTTAGCCTTTGTGCTATTTTAGTTCATAGCCGAGTTTATTCTCCGCCTTGTGCGTGCCTTTTGTTTGTTTTTTGCCATAGTGTTTAATTAAATCATGTTTTCTCGCACAATGCCTGCCGCCTTCTCTGCATCTTGGGGTTCGTCACCTACAAACTCTGACAGAATAATCCAGCAGTGACTGGAGGGCAGGGCAGGTATAAATAGCAGCCGGTTGATTGGCACCAGGTGTGGCCCGGTGCCAATCAGCCACAGCTGAGGGGACAGCACTCCGAGAGACAATCAGGAAATGAAGACAAAATAAAAGCACTGACAGGAAACTAAGACAAACGCAACCAAACTGTCAGGGGCAACCCTGACAATGATAAGAAAGTTTGTCGCTGCAATACCAACAAGTGACCTCAGTTTTATCTAAAGTTCTGTTTTGAAGCGAAATTGGTCGTCTTTCATCGCGATCCCAGATTGTGTAACAATGCACGCGTCTTCTGGGTTAGGACATAACCCTAAAATATAAAATCATTTTGGCAAGTTCTCCCTGTTGTTATTCTGTGAGTAGATTATCTAGCGTATTGTAAGGTATATACAGTACTATTGTTACTTAGGATGAGTAAATTGGTCTAACACAGTAAGAAAAATATCTTGTTAGATGAACATCAGTTACCTACATTTCAGATATTTTGCTTGAATAAGTGTGCAGCTAAGTGACCCGACCCAATAATTTTCTGATCACATCTTTTAACCTATTCTGTTTTACAGTTAGTTCCATACCTGCACAGATCTAGAATGTGTAATCTGCCCTGCATGGTGCCCAGGATGACGTATTCAGACACCAGGTGGAGAGCGCTGACTTGCTCCTCTGTGGTGAAGGAGGACAAGAGGCCGCCATTGACCGAGTAAACATGGATGGAGTACTTGTCCTGTGGAAACCAACACACTCTAAGTACACAGTAAGTCGTGTGTTTGCGCTAGTGTTGCCATGACGTACCGTCCGATGATTGGAGCGCTTCTCTTGAGAGGTCTGCACCACAATGTGGCCCTCCATGCCCACCTGGAGCTTGGAGATGTAGTAAGGCTCACCTGGAGGCCGCAGCGTTCTCAGGAACTGACCTCTTCTGATTGTGTGCACGATCACGGTCCCATCCTGCCAATGATTGGTCAATACATATTACACCTACAAATATTATGTCTGCATTATAAAAAGCTTGTATGAATTTATCATATACTGTATACCTCAGTCTTTGTACGCCCCACTTTTCAAATAATTAGTTTTTTGTCAAAAGTGTGCCCATGTGCTAGTGATGGGTTGATGAGGCGTCATGAAGCGTTTCGACACATTGCAAAACTGTATTGATACTGTGGCGATACTGTGTCACTAAATACTGACATCTGCTGGACATTAAAAATCCCTACAGGCAACCTATGGACCGACCCAACTGACACTGATTTTATGACCTAGTATATACAATAATATAAACCAAGTCATTGTATTTCATTTAGGATTATTTCATATCTTCATTCAAATAAAAATATATTTTTATCTTTTTTAGATACAGTCTATAAATAATGTGAACATGTATCATTACATGGAAAACTAAGAGAATGTGTTGTGAATGAGGATGCTTGTGGACTGGGATTTTTTTTTTTTTTTTTTACACATTTTTATTGAAAAAAAAACAGTTTTTCCAACGTATTAAATTTTAGACGATTTCTCTTAGTTATTATTTCTCCGGCTGTAGAAAAGACCTGCTCACAGGCAATGTTCCCTCTAATTGTTCATGTGTCTGAGCAAACACAAAAACTCCCTGAGCATTCAGTGGAGCACATGTGAGCAACATCACACATGGCAATACCAGCAGCACACCTGTCTCAAACCAATCTTTTATAATAGCACTCAAATGAGAGGAGTCATTTTCATGAGATTATTTTCTAATATTAGTGATTTGGCCCACTTGTAATGAAAATAAAAGTAATCTTGTTTTTCATAAGCTATGGATTAGTATTGTACAATATGTCTGGGTGGGGGTCCTACTTTGGAAATCATTTGTACCCCTTTCAGAGATCACATTTAGTTCCCCTTAAACATCCTCATGTTGCACAATGAAATGTAAGCATAGGATGAAGTGTGAATTCCTGTATTCTCTAGTAACAGCATTCCATGATTAATATCAATCAATTAACATTAATAATAAATGACAGTAGAATAAGCACACGTATGACTGAGGAGTCATAGTGTAACTTTGTGTGGTGTTTGAGTTGTCCGACTTTCTGTGTGGCCATAAACGCACCAGTGGCTTAGTGGTATGCGTGTTGGTGACAGATGACAAGTTGGTTTTGGCCTGGTTTGTACGGCAGAAAATGTCTAGTTTTTCGAGATAGAAGTTTTTTACTCATGTTTTTGGTGTGGTTACGGCCGAAAATAAACAGTTTTGCTCAATAAAGCGATCGATATAAGTCCTGTCCTCGAAGCATCTTGACAGACATTACAATAATTGAACGGTGTTCAATTGAACGGTGTTGACGAACACCGTTAGGGCCGCTTGTTGTCACTGTCACTCAGAGTTGCATTGCAAAATTACACAGAATAAATGTGTTTATTTTGTTTAGAATTCAGATGGGTTTGATTTGGTGCGCGGCATATATTTGCTGTGCGCAGAGGACGTTTGAGCAGTGCGCAATTGCACAGGCGCGCACCTTAGAGGGAACGTTGCTCACAGGGCACAGAGGAGGCGTCAGTGCGACACAGTTCGCGTATCGGTCACGTGCCCAAAACAGCTCATGATCGGTCACGTGACTTTCTAAAAGCGGTAAGCGCACCGACACAGGGTATCGCTCTATGAGCTCGACGCATGCGCCGATGCATCGGTGTTGCCGGACCCATCACTACCATGTGCTATTCACATGATGAGATGCTTGAAGTGCACTGTGTAAGACAAGTGGGCCGTTAGACGGACTCTGTTTTTTTAAAATTGAGTAAGAATGCAAAATAATCCGCGATGGGGCCAAAGAAAGTTGTGAGTGCTAGAATTTTGATAGAGAAGGAAAGAAACACTATTGAATCAAAGGAATAACTAATTGTAAAAAGTAAAAGTGTTTATTTAATTCATAATTTCTATGTATTTCACTTTGTTTTCTGCATGTACAACTATTATTATTCTCTATAAATGTTTGGATGTCTGTAAGGGGATTGATTGTATTTATATAATTTTTTATTGGTACGACCTTTTGAAACGGATTATTAACAAAAACTGAGGGAGTAATGTATTACTAATAAATACCTTTAAACACAAGTTTCCATTAAAGTAGCATATTACACATGTACACTGAAAGAAATGTTTTTTCTATGATGTTCTTATCATGAACAACACAAATACTATCATTAATGAACTTTTGTTGGAGAGTTTATGTGTATGGACATAATGCTCCTACAATATTACCATGTTTTTTGTTACAGCAACATTTTTATTTCACAGATTGGAATATCTGACCTTTGACCCTGAGACGGCCATGTCCAGTTCCGTGCTGATGGCCACACAGGTAACCTCCTCATCGTGTCCAGACAGCACCTGAACGGGCCGAGGGGACAGCGTGCTGGAGAAACCGCCCTGAAGTGGAAAAGGAAGCATTTTGGTTTCACGTCCTAAACTCATTTTGACTGCGCCAAAATGGCCAACAAGGTTTCATGTTTTTTTTTGTTACCTGCTGTAGAACCTGCCACACGATACAGGACGTGTCCCTTGAACCAGAGATGAGGTTGATGCCACAGAGATCCAGAGCCAAGCAAGTCACAACATCTTTGGGGAACACATATGTATGCAAAAAATAATACTCAAGTATTGAGAGCTATAAAAAGGTTTTAAGATGTGTAGTGGATAAGGTTGGGTATTGTTCACATTTGAACTGATACGGTATCAATTTTTGGTACTTTTGTGTGCGTTAATAAATGTTAATTGTTTGAAAATAAAATTTAATTTTTTAATGTGACGTGTCAAAATAAACTGATTATGATAACTGTGCTGTCCAGTTATATCTTGTTTTATGATTACATTAGAGTGTCATTTGCAAAGCAGTTGCACTTTGAAGACCTTAGATAGCAGTACTGTATAGGCTGTCTGTGGTATATTGTCCAACTAGGAAGTACCGTATTTTTCGGACTATAAGTTGTATTTTTTTTCATAGTTTGGCCGGGGGTGCAACTTATACTCAAAAGCGACTTATGTGTGAATTATTAACACATTACCGTAAAATATCAAATGATATTATTTAGCTCATTCACGTAAGAGACTAGATGTATAAGATTTTTCATGGGATTTAGCGATTAGGAGTGACAGATTGTTTGGTAAACGTATAGCATGTTCTATATGTTATAGTTATTTGAATGACTCTTACCATAATATGTTACGTTAACATACCAGGCACGTTCTCAGTTGGTTATTTATGTGTCATATAACGTACACTTATTCAGCCTGTTGTTCATTATTCTTTATTTATTTTAAATTGCCTTTCTAATGTCTATTCTTTGTGTTGGGTTTTATCAAATACATTTCCCCAAAAAATGCGACTTATACTCCAGTGCGACGTATATATGTTTTTTTCCTTCTTTATTATACATTTTCGGCCGGTGCGACTTATACTCTGGAGCAACTTATACTCCGAAAAATACGGTAGCTTTTTCCATGAAGATGAAAGTGTTATGCTGCGCCCTACAAAGTGTTAATGCGGCAATGATTGTGCTTATTACACACCAGCTGTTGGATTTTAACTTGCATCTTAGTTGTAGTTAATTTTCATTACCAAATTTGGAGGTGTTGAAATCGCCATGTAAAATCACTAATGCTAATAGTAGCCTGTCTATGGCAAATCCAATGTAAATTAACATCAAGCTAGCGCATTTTGGAAGGGTGGAGCCTTACTTTACGTTTGAGCTTTTTATACTAAGCATACTTGCTTTGTTCGTGCTGAAAATTTGCAACATTACTTAAAGGGAGTTTGGCTGAGTCTGATCTAAGTGCTTCAGTCTGCAACCGGACATCACATCAAGTGCAGCAAAGGTATCAAAATATGGCACTGTTTGATTTTACGTGAATTGAAACCTGGGACTACCGACAGAATTTGGTCGGTGCCTATAAAAGTACCGAATTCGGTACCCATCCCTAGTAGAGGAGCCTTTTCTTTTTTCCTAAGCTGTCCTCCTCTATGAAGTGGTGGGTTTATAGACCGGGTGGGCTCACCTAACTAAAGGCGGGTCAAAGGAGGTTTAAGTAAGAGTTAGAGTTAGAGTTTATTTCGAACATGCAAGCATACAACATGATACATCACAATTTCCAGTTTCTCTTTTCAACATGTTCGAAAAGGAGTAGGAAGAAGCAGAGCTTATTTAATCCTACCCCTTTTCTTTACATAACAGTTGCTGAAACTTTTTTATTCACTTCCTGTTCTCAATTTATTCACAATAAACTCCATAGGTAATCACAATAAAAATAAATAAATAAATAATAGTAAAAATTTAATAATAATAATTGGTGAAGAAAGTCATATTTCATATGATGAGATAAGTAAGATTACTTTAAGAATGAATGAATGGATGGATGAAATAAATTGAAAATGTTTGTCATGGTTCTTCTTCTTTGTACTTTGTAAACACTTTAAGTTTGAAGAGTTTCTTGAAGTGGATCATATTAGTACATTGTTTGATTGCTTTGCTTAATCCATTCCATAATTTAATTCCACATACTGATATACTGAAGGTCTTAAGTGTTGTACGTGCGTACAAATGTTTTAAATTACATTTTTCTCTAAGATTATATTTCTCCTCTTTTGTTGAGAAGAATTGTTGTATATTCTTGGGTAGCAGGTTATAGTTTGCTTTGTGCATAATTTTAGCTGTTTGCAAATTCACTATGTCGGGGAATTTCAGTATCTTTGATTCAATAAATAAAGGATTTGTATGTTCTCTATATCCAACATTATGTATTATTCTAACTGATCTTTTTTGTAACACTGTTAATGAATGAAGTGTACTTTTGTAATTATTTCCCCATATTTCTACACAGTAGCTCAGATATGGTAACACTAGTGAGCAGTATAGAATATGAAGTGATTTTTTGTCTAGAACATGTTTTGCTTTATTCATTATTGACGTGTTTCTTGCTACTTTATGTTGTATATTTTTTACGTGAGATTTCCAGTTCAATTTATCATCAATCATTATACCTAGAAATTTGGTTTCATTTACTCTTTCAATTTCTATTCCGTCTATTTGTATATGTGTTTGACTTTCTCTTCTACTATTACCAAATAGCATTATTTTAGTTTTACTAAGATCCAACGATAGTCTGTTTTTGTCAAACCATCTTTTTAATTTGTTAATTTCTTCTGTTATTATTTGTATTATCTCCTGTGTGTTCTCTCCTGAACAAAACACTGTTGTATCATCCGCAAATAATACTAACTTTAAATCTTTTGTAACTTTGCAAATGTCATTTATATAGAGATTGAATAATTTAGGTCCTAATATTGATCCCTGAGGTACACCACAGGATATATTTAGCGTTGTAGACATGTGTTCGCCTAGCTTCACGTATAGTTTCCTGTTCGTTAGATAACTTCTTATCCAGTTTAAGACTAACCCTCTGATGCCATATCGTTCTAGTTTTTTGATTAAAATATTGTGATTAATTGTGTCAAATGCTTTAGTTAGATCCATAAAAACTGCTGCTGCACATTTTTTACTGTCTATTGCATTGGTAATTTCTTCTGTAATTTCAATTAAAGCCATTGAAGTTGAGACATTAGCTCTGTATCCATATTGGTTCTCTTCGAGTATTCTATTTTTATTTATGAAACTCTCTAATCTATTATTAAACAGTTTTTCAATGATTTTAGAAAATTGTGGAAGTAAAGAAACAGGTCTATAATTTGTAAATTGATGTTTATCTCCAGTCTTATAAATTGGTGCAACTTTAGCTATTTTCATTTTGTTTGGGAATGTACCTGTTTGAAATGATAGATTACTAATATACATTAATGGTCCTGAGATCTCTTCTATAACCTTTTTTATCGTTTCCATATCAATTCCATTACAATAATCAGTTGAAGTCTTAGATTTACATTTTTTCACCATTGTAACTATTTCCTCCTGTGTCACATTACTGAGGAACATGGAGTTGGGATTTCGCTCTATGTTATCATTATAGTCCTCAATTGGAACTGGGTCTGGAATCCTTTCTTCCAATTTTGGTCCAATATTTACAAAATAATTATTGAAGCTTTCAACTACTTCCTTTGTGTTGTCATTGTTTTTATTTCCGTCTAACAAGTATTGAGGGTAGTCCCTCTTTGTGCCATTTTTAATAATGCTATTGAGGATGCCCCATGTTGCTCTCATATTATTTTTGTTCCTGTCCAATAATTCACTGTAATATTCTTTTCTACATGATCGTAGTATGTCTGTTAACTTGTTTTTATACTTTTTGTACTTAATTTCTGCCTCTATAGTTCTTTGTGCTATAAATTCTCTATATAGTGTATTCTTCTTCTTACAAGCATTTTTTAATCCTTTTGTCATCCATGGTTGATTATTCTTTCTCTGTTTATTACTAAGTTGTGTCCATGGACAATGTTTGTCATAAAGTATTATGAACTTGTTTAAGAAATGTTCATATGCTTCATCAACCTCTTTTTCATTGTACACATTGTCCCAATCTTGCTTTTGTAGCTCAATTTTGAAAGCAGTCATCCTCTTCTCTGTGCACAGTCTTCGAAATGTCCTTTTGTCTTCCATGTTCTTCTTGTAGTGTCCATCATATATTGTAAAAACTGGCAGATGATCACTAACGTCGGTTATAAGTAGACCACTTGTAGTGTTATTGTCAAACTCATTGGTAAAAATATTATCAATAAGCGTGGCACAGTGTGCTGTGATTCTGCTTGGCTTTGTGATTTTTGGATATAAACTGATGCTGTACTTTGTATCAATGAAGTCATCAATAGACTTTTGCTTGTTAGGGTTCAATAAGTCAATATTAAAGTCACCACATAAGAACATTATTCTTTGACCATTATCCATGTAAGTAGCCTTGACCCATTCTTCAAATGTTTCTATACTTGACTTAGGTGATCTATATATACAACTGATGAAAATGTTTTTGCTTTTTTCCTGACATATTTCAATGGTTATACATTCTAAGATATTATCTATAGCAAATTACATGTTTTTTACCACTTTGTAGTTCAGGTTCTTCATCACGTACACAGCTACTCCTCCTCCATTTTTGTTGGTTCTGTTGATGTAGTTTAGTTCATATCCCTCCAGATCAAAATCTATTCATTTTTTATCATCAATCCATGTTTCTGTAACAGCAATCACTTTGAATGGTTCGTTGATGTGTTCCAAAAAGTTCTTAATGTTGTTGTAGAGACATAATACCACAGTTATAAGTACTGCAATGTTTTTCATAACATGGTCACTACTGGCTAGTTTCTCCTGTTATATTCTTATTTTACTGTTATATTTTTATTGTCATTGTTGCTTTTTATTTTTATTCTATTGTAATATTTTTCTATTTTGTTTCCATTTATACCGCCATTATTTACTTTTTACTTTTTAAATTCGATCTCAATTTTGTACACTGCTGCTGGATTTTAATTTTCCTGAGGGAACTCTCCTGAAGGAATCAATAAAGTACTATCTATCTATCTATCTATCTATCTATCTATCTATCTATCTATCTATCTATCTATCTATCTATCTATCTATCTATCTATCCTGTCATATTCTTATACATTTATTTAAATTTTTATACTTTTATTTTACTTAGTTTTTAATCTTTCATTTAATTTTTTGGGTAATTTGTGTTTACTTTTTGTCGTCTTGTTCCTACTATATGTCGATTCTACATTGCAACCGTGGGATTTTCCCAATGTGGGTGCAATAAAGTCTAAGAGAAAAGAAGGTCCGAGAGAAGCCATGACTGCGATGTGGCCCTCAATAAAAACAAGTTTGACCCCCTTATGGTACATAGTTTCGTTGTACTTGTGCAATGACAATAAAGTCCTATCCTATCCTATCCTAAGTGTACCTAATGAAGTGTCCACTGAGTGTAATGCAAAAGAGCTCACCAATGTGCCGGCACATCCTGCCCACCAGCTTGCCTTTGCCCAGCTGGGTGACCCGCAGGCTGCCGTCCCAGTGTCCTCCGCTAAAGAGTAGGCGTCCATCATTGGACACCACCAGCACCTGAGCACTAAGCTCCACGCCGGGTGAAAAAGGCCCGCCCAGGAAACGCTGTGTCCTGAAATAAAGCTTTAAACTTCAGAACATCACTTTGTTTCACATAACGTCCAGTGTGTGTTTTTGTTATTCCTATTTTGGCCACCATAGCGAGCTGGCGCCAGTCAGTCTGTGAGTTTATCAAAGTCGTGAATCAAGCACGTTACTTTCCATCCATCTGTCCAACCATCCATCCATTTTCTACCGCTTGTCCCTTTTGGGGTCGCGGGGGGTGCTGGAGCCTCTCTCAGCTGCATTCGGGCGGAAGGCGGGGTACACCCTGGACAAGTCGCCACCTCATCGCAGGGCCAACACAGATAGACAGACAACATTCACACACTAGGGCCAATTTAGTGTTGCCAATCAACCTATCCCCAAGTGCATGTCTTTGGATGGTTGGACATGTCTTTGGATATGTCCCACCATCCATCGTTTTAATTTAAAATGGTAATACTAACTTTCGGGTGTTTTACCACGGTTATCATTATTACTGTTTAACGTTACAGCCCTACATATAACATACAGTATACATTTACAAACCCCTTTTGCGAACTTTTCGGTTTACAAACTTTTAGATCGAGTCAAGTAGCCTCTGTGCGCGAACCATGTCTCAGTGTACAAATGCTTCATTCATTCATTCATTTTGTGTGCCACTGGAAGCCTTAAAGTGCAGCCATTTTGGATACATCCCTTCCTGTGCAGTACAGTAAACACGAGGACAGAGGCCTCTACGTCACATCCTGTTTACGCAGTCCATTACTCGGTCACCATCTCTCAAAAGCGGCACACATCGCTTTGCAAAACGCAGACTTTCTTACCTCCGCCAAAGAGGTTATGTTTTGGCCTGGGCTTGTTTGTTAGCAACGGAACTCACCAGTTATGCACAGATTTGATGCCCAAAAAAACTATTCCTTTTATCTACGACGAGTGCGAACACACTTTACTTCCTGCTTACGGTGTTCCATGTCCCCACCTTGCCGTTCCCGCGCTGCGCAGCGGATTCTGGGTGATACAGTTTATTTACAGACCCGGCCAACGCTTAAACGCCAGAAAAAAACTACACTCACCAAGTTTTCCTTCGATACCGTCACACTTCACGGTATTATTGAGATGACTGTGAAACCGAAATACTGCTTTATTTATAATACCGGTATATCCCTAATATATACGATATAGTGTCTTCAAAGTTTGCATTATTTTACTAAAATATGAACTTTTGTCAAATATATAACCAATTATTCATGTTTACATTGTTTCTTATGGGCAACTCCGATTCACTATGAAAACTTTTCAATTTACGAACCATGTTCAAGAACCAATTACGTTTGTGAATCGAGGTTCCACTGTATTAGATAAATCCCACATCTTAGTTTTTTGTAGAACTCAATCCATATCATTCAGAACCTTAAAAAGCAGTTTGTAGACTTACTTGGGATTAGTAATGGCTGGGTCTTTGGTGAAGGTGAAGTAGTTGGCGATGTTCTTGTCATACGGCAGCCAGCTGTGTGTTCCTATCAAGCCGTTTGAGCTCACGGTCACCTGGACGGACAAAGGATGAAACCATTTTTTTAGAAAGCTGGCTGTGGACCCAGTGAAGGCATCAAACAGAACAATACCAGAATATCTGAGCCATGGATGATGAAGGATCGGTTTTGGTTCTTTGGTACGACTGCCTGGACTAGAGGAACATCATCGCTCACCACCTAAGTAAATCATATTACATATTTTACTTATTTTTTTAAACAATATCAACAATAATACGTGTTACCTCTACAAACGGCCGTAGCTTATCAAGGTGCTCGAAGATATTAACAGGTAGGGTGTCCAGGCGCGACTGACGCCTTGATGCATTTGCAGCAGACATACGTGGCGGGTGAGGTTCCTGTTTGGAGATAAAAATGTAAGTCATTCTATTCATTTTCAAAGAAAGCGAGAAGGTAGAAGTTCATCTGAAAGTCTCACTTTCAGGAGTTGGCAAGGCGTCTGCCCAAAGTTGCTAATGATGCCTTCAAGTGCCTTGCGTTCCGTCTCATCAGCAATGGCATCCAAATCCACAGCACCTGTGAACAAGATTTTCAGAAGTTAACCATTTCGCCCTCTCACTCATAATTAGGAAAACATATCAAAAACCGGTGTTCTACCTTCATATGTGCAGTAGTAGAAGACATTGAGGGCTTTCACTGCTTCCTCTCCTCTCTGCTTGTAGCCAAAGATCAGATCGATCCACTCGTGCAAATGACTTGACACATGCTCACTTTCCTAAAGGCAATGAAAGCTGATTTAAAGAAGTTATTTTATTTATAGAAGGGTCACTGACTCATGATCACACATGACAGTTGTTTACTTTCTTTGCTATTTTCCTGTGTTTTTTATAATTTCCTGTCCTGCAGCTCTCATCTGGCTCTACTTCCTGTTGGATTCCTTGTTTTGCTGCACCTTCACTTTTTGTTTCATGCCAACAAACCTGTTGTTTTCTAAATTTAGCCTATTTAGTTTCCCCTGTTGCTCCTCGCTGGTGCTAGATCATTGGGCTTTTTACTTCAACAAGACTTTGTCTTCTGTGCTCTTCCATGCTGCACTAGCTTTGTTTTGCACTCTGTGTTTTCTCTATTTAGACTGACTTATTGTCTGCACATGGCCGTCCTTGCTCTACATCCTGGGGTACAAACCAGAGAACGTAACACTGCCCATTTCAGGAACTTTGACTTGTTATAAATATGATATTGGATCTAAGTGGGGCACTTTTCATATTATAAAATACCCGATAAATCTCAGGTTGTCTCCAGTGTCAATCTGCATTCTTCTCCTCTTGGCCGTCACGCTCAATTTCGCAGCTTTCCTTCTCTACCACGCCTACTTTGATGCGATTGGTCAGGGACCGAGAGTCAGCTGGCATTCTCCCACCTCCTGTTACCACTCAGAACTGCATTGACACATCTCCTTAAACGGTTACGTGTTAATGGTTATCAGCTAATACTAACACCAATTGAATATTCGGTATAACTGGATGAAAAGTGGAAAATGCTTTGTTCACAAAACAGCTGTACGTGAAGTGACTGTGAGCTTTCCAGAAAACAAAACAATCTTCCCATTGCGGCCTTGCTCTGGTTTAGAAACACAATTCTTACATGTAAAAAAACACTATCTGCCTGTCATTTTTAGGAAAAAGCAAAAAAAGGTACTAAGCAGCGGTCAGAACCGGCAAGTTGTCGTACATGGCCTTCCTAAAATTGTGAGGTGTGAAATTCTTGTGGAAATCTCGTGACATACTGTATTCCTACCTGAGCGTTTAAGAGATCTAGGAGCGTCATAAAAAAGTTATTGATATGGCACTTCCACATAATTTAGTACAGCATTTAAAACACTTGCATACGTCTGAAAAGTTGCAAATGTAGGATAGGGCCCCTTTGAGTAGACTATGGTGTTTACATGCGCCTCTCACCAAAGCTTTCCTGTGCTTTCTGATGAAGTCTTCCCTCGATGAGGCCCAGCGAGGCAGCAAAACGTCCTCAATCGACTCCTGCGATATCTGCAAGCATCCCAGGTCGAAGCCTACAGAAACATGCAGATGGTCAGGAGGGTCTTCAGTGAGACAAATATTCTATTTCTTCAAATATGCTCTCTTTCTGCCCAGCTGGTGTCTGTTCATTCTTGGTCAGTGCTAAAGTTGTGCTAAGTCAGTTTTACAGTGGCCTCTAGAAACGCTTCATCTCAAATTAACACCAACCTTAGCCCTAAATGATCACAGTAATGTTGGACTCATTCTGAACTATTTGTACGGAAAAAATTATTATAGCAGTAATTTAGCGTAACATACCTGGAATAATGGTATATAATAACACATATGAAATAGTAATATAAATGATCATAGTTGTAAACAGTCAAGTCAAGATTTATTTCTATAGCTAATTTAAACGACCTACGTTGACCAAAGTGCTGCAAAATCCACATAAGACAATAAACAATAAAATGCAATGGAAATAATTAATACATACAATACAACAATAAATATACAGTCAATTGTAACTAAAAATACTTAATACATGATTAAAAGCAACATATTGATATTTTATAAATATTTTTTGTATAAAAAAAACCCAACATATTTTAGTGCTGTCACATTAGTCAAATATCAGATTAATATTTTTTTTAAATTTGGATTAATTCTAATTAATCACAGGTTATTGCATTAAATTAATTTAACAAAAGAGCCCAATATTGGGACACATGCAATTGTATTGTCAGAATGTCATACAGGAACATTTGCTTTATGTTTTACTTGAATCAGGCATGTGATTTGACCACAATGAAAAAGACTGAAAAAATTTCGGGGTGTCTGGGGGACGAAGGCTACAATTAACAAAGACAGCACCATTTGAAGAAAATATTTTAGTGTTTAAAGACATGAAAACATCATTAATAGAACATACATAACCCAATTATCCTAAGGAATCACTGTATATGGTTCAGTCCCAACAGTATTTAGTCACTAATATTTACATCTTGTGTTCATTTCACATCCACAGGTGTCACATCGATCAGGGATATTATTTACAGTTTATTTACAGTATTACCACATTACTTCAGTTCATGTAATGTAATGTAATGTAAACATTTAATTATTTTTGCCAAAATAGGATATACATTTATGAAAATAATTAAACATGTTTAGTATTGTTTACTCATATTTGAAAATAGGAAATAATAATAATGTGAGGACACTGACATATTGCATGAAACAAGTGTGAAAATATTTACCTCCAAGATTGTTACACCACTGACAATAGTTTCAAGAGACTACATAATAACTTAATATTACAAAATAGTATTATATGCAAATTTATTTCAAATAAATTGTTAACTGGAATCAATAATGCGACTCTTTGAATTTCTGTAATTTCATAATATATTTTCACGTGGCTTTTTATTTTTAGAAAAACCCATTTATATTTCGCAAAGCAATAATTGGTTAATATTTAAAACAAACATGCGTATTTCGCAAGCAAATATTTTTTAGCTTACCTCATTATTAACAACCCTGTCTGCAACTGAAGTGGGTGGATCTTTCCTCTCCATGTCTAAGACAGTTGTCGATGTAAACAAAAGATGAAGTCCGTAAGGTTTGCTCACTTTCGGTTGACATCCAAAAGTACCAGCTAGTGAAAAGTTTGTTTTCCTTGCTTCAAGTTGTTTCATATGTTTTTGGTGTTTCGCATGTACTTCCAAAGCCTTGAAACCTTGTGATCCATAGTCAATATTATCATGACACCACGTGCACAAAACCTTTCCAGGACGATCGATTTTCCGAATAAAATCACCGAACAAAGTCGTAACTTTCTTCTTCCCAACGGTATCAGTGATTTCCCTTTCCATCCAGTCCCATCAGAACTTATTTTTGACATGTTTATCAATTTATTTTACTCGTAAAGCGTCCTTTCTCTCAAGAACCGACATTGTTTACATATGGAAAATGGCCGTAGTAACCAGATGTCCTGATTGGTCACAAGGAACATATCGACCAATCAACTACAGCGTAATATAAACTACGTCTCGAATCTTGATTTAGGGTCGGGAAAAAAAACGGAAAAACGGGAGATAATTTTTTTTCCCCCCCCGAGATTAAAAAAGACGGAATTCCGACTTTAGACGGAAAAATGACATGCCTGTTGAATACACGTCCTAGTGTTTCAAAAAAGGTAAATGAGCAATCAAAAAAAATTGCACAATTAATCTGTATATATACATGATGAATCCAATCACCTTTTGGTGATAAATCACATAAGTTAACAGCACTAATATTTTTATATTGTTGTAAACTTGAATTATGCCATAAAAAAATCCTCTAATAAATGAGAGAAAGGAGAATTTCCATGGGCACATAATGCCCACAGTACAAGCAAAAACATTATCTAAATAGGGGGGTCCAAGCCACTTTTGCACTTTGTTATTAATTGTGCATATAGTCTCTAAGTAGGTCATGCGCAACATGCCTACTAATAAAACACACACATTTATAGTTTGCACATGCAATTTAGCACCTGGTATTTGGATCCCAGTAAATCAGGCCCATAATGTATTGAGAAAAGGCTGACATTTTGATACTAATAACTAGAGGTTTCTTAATCTGATTTTTGAATCGGATATCATAAATACAGATACAAAGGCAGAGAGGCGTGTTAGAAAATATCCAGTAACAAACGTGTCTGCGTCACTAAACTTACTGCGCCATGAGCTTAAAAAATATTATGACCGCTAAGTGGAGCCAATAATTATTACCACTTCATTTCAAATTAAAGACAGCATAAATCATTCCAGGCAGCTAATAATAAATACGTTAGTGTTTTTTCTACCTACGATTGTTTAATATTTGAGTAATTTCACCTGATCAAACTTTTTCTAACATTTAACACTACCAAATAATAAAAGTATGTATAATTGGTGCTGATATCATACCGAATTGATATCGGTCTCGGACAATACTCAGGGCTCTAATAAGGTATTGTATTTATCTAATAATGTCACCTATAACACAAAGCTGACAAAAGGTTAAAATTCTGCTTTCAGCAATTTTTTACTGAACAGAAACGTTCTCAAAATGGCCTCTGCATGCTTTATATTTCAGAATTCGGACCTTGGTGGAAAAAGTTTGGACACCCCTGTCTGAAGGCATTCATACCTTCTATATTAAAAAAGCTGCATACTCTCTGCAGTTAAGTAAACAAATGCCCCTGTGAGGAAATACCTTATGTGCAAATGCATCGTACCATTCATGTTTTGCAGGATTTCTGGGAAGTAGAAGAACTCCGGGATGAGCTCTTTGACATCAGCCGGACTCTCCATGCGAGCCTGCCAAGCTGCTGCCACCGAGTGGAACTGTCGATCTGCGCAGTCGAACCTTAAGGAAGGCGATAGGTATGTGGAGTCATGGCTAAAACATGTGGGTTACTTGTTAAGACTTATCAATGTCGTTCCCACCTGCCACTCTGCAGCTGAATGTGCAGCGTGGTAAAGGGCTCCATTCGGATCATGTAGTGCATGACTCCTGCTGCGTTGGAGTAGTGTGTGCCGTAGTGGAATTTGTCGATGGTGCCCGTCGGATCCTCAAAGCTTTCATACCTAAAAGCAAATATTATAGTAGATCTATGGAAGGAGTTGTTTTACTGTGGGAAAAAGCTTGAACACAACAAGGTTAACATACTTTTCTTTGACGGCCTGTGCGTGGCGAGCGTTGACCACACTGACAGGTTTAGACAGGTCTCGGAAAACTGCCGGGTCCTCAAGGTCCAGAATAGGAGAGGTGTAGTCGCAGAGTATCCAGGGGAACTGGCCGAGAGACCAAAGACAACATTAACGTCATTTCTTATCACATTTCTAGAGGAAGGCTCTTCTACTTTGTCTGGTGTGTGTGTGGTCTTACCACAGGATATTGCGATAGGTCATTGTAAGTGCGTCCAGAGATGGTGTTGAGTTGCATCAAATATTCAAAATTGGAGATTTCCCTGCAGACCCATTTCTACGCAACATAACAGTATCAAGTTGAGTGTCATATGAGACATGTGGCGCGTAATAACCCGATAAGATGAATAGAGATGACACCTGTGTGAGTCCCGAAGCCTTAAGGAGCTCTTGAGGCGAACGGGAACCAAAGTAAAACAGGTTGGGAGGTCGCAGCCCCAGAATCCTTGAATATACTTTATTTCGTAACTGAAAAGGGCAAAAGTAAATAATCTGGTGTGAGGTTTTTTAATCAAGCAAAAGTTGAAATGACTGAATGTACTCACCTTCTTTTTGAAGTTGATGAAGTAGTGAGCCTGGTCGATGAAGAAGAGCTCCAGTGCGGAACGGCGCAGGTTGTAGCGCCGCAAATGGACCTCTCTTAGCTGAGAAAGAGGTCTCTTGAAGTCGAATCCAATTCCTGCAGGGATCGGGAATATTGTTTAGAAAAACTAGAAGATAACAACATTAGGAACACCTGGATAATCTTATCAGGTCAAATATAAAATATGCATTTAAAATCATGACATCATTTGGATTTATTTGACATTTTGGATTACCACAGTGGTTGTCGTTATGGTTCAGTATTTTACTTATGCATGTGTTTCTAAGGTTTACTGTGATTATCACGCAGCTACATAAAATAAACAAACGGCTGTCAGTTGTGATAGGTAAATGACGCCTCAGTGAGTGTGTGGCACATTCACTAGCTGTATCGACACTGCACTGACACTGTGATACTGTCAGTGTTGGGACTAACGCGGTAAATAGTAATCTAACGGGTTATTTTTTATAATTAGTAACCCCGTTACCGTTACTACATGATGCATTACTGCGTTACTTTACGTTATTTTTCATGTAGTATTGGCTAGAAACTGAGAAGATCTGAGTGTGTTTTATTGGAGCGCTGCGGAAGAGGCGTCAAGGAAGAGGCGCGCCGCGCGCAGTATGTGTGTGTGTGTGTGTGGGACGGGGGCGTGTCTGTGTTTACTAACAAGACATGGCGAAGCCCGAAGCCGAGTTTCTTAACATGGAGATATTCTCACTACTTTTCTTTTGTCAACCACAAAGAAAATAACATTTTAGTTAAATGTAAGTTGTGTCTTGGATCAAAGATCCTATCCTAGCAATTCAAATCTGCTGAAACAGCTACAAAAGCAACATGCTTCGACGAAGCTAGTAAAGAGAGACACACTTCACCTTCTAAGCAACAGCGGCTGGATTTTAACGAGGCACTGCGCACTGAAGGTACACACACTCTGTCAATTCTCTTATATACTGTTGCTCTTTCATTCTAGACTTCTAGAGTGTTTGATTATCACATCACTCTAAATGTATAGACTATAAAGTTTACAAACATAAAGAGGGATGCTAGTGGGCCAGGCCAATCTTTCCTTATCTCTAAACTAAAACTGGGGAAATGTGTAGTGTTCTGGGCTTCAGACATGAATATTATTTCAGAATTCCTTGAGAGAAAAGCGCCTGGTTAGGAGGCTTTGTGTATGTAGTGTGTGCCTTCCTTGGTTTACAGCTATGTTGTTATTATGCTGTTTGTTACTTATGTATGTTATGTTGCAGCTATTTAAAATAGTTTTGTCAATTTGTTCTGCCCTGAAACAAATTGGCCCTTTGAAACATATCTTTGTCTTTGTGTGTTGTATGTAGACCACATTGCTTAGCAGAGTTCGGTGATGCAAATGCATGTCGAGTTGATCAACAAATTGTATTATTCTCCAGTGCAATAACAGTACTGAAATGAAGGATAGAAGGGCATTAAAGGGGGCCTTAAAAAAAATTATTTAAAAAAAATAAAAATAAATATATTTATATATATATATATATATATATATATATATATAAGTAACTCATTAGTTACTTTTCACAGTAACGCATTACTTTTTGGTGTAAGTAACTGAGTTAGTAACTGAGTTACTTTTGAAATAAAGTAACTAGTAACTGTAACTAGTTACTGGTTTTCAGTAACTAACCCAACACTGGTTACTGTTTCAAAATGGTGTCATCTGCTGGATTAAAAAGGTCACTACTATATATATATATATAAATATATATATATATATATATATATATATATATATATATATATATATATATATATATATATATATATATATATATATATATATATATATATATATATATATATATATACATACACATATATGTCTTAATTAGATTATCCAAAAAAATAGTGCTCGATAGCGTGGTAGAGCGCAATATATGTATGGGTGGGAAAAAAAATCACAAGACTACTTAATCTCTACAGGCCTGTTTCATGAGGGGTTCCCTCAATCATCAGAAGATTTTGCTTATATATATATATATATATGTATATATATATATATATATATATATATATATATATATATATATATATATATATATATATATATATATATATATATATACACATATATATATACATATATATATATATATATATATATATATATATATATATATATATATATATATATGTATATATATATATATATATAAATATATATATATTTGTGTATATATATATATACACACACACACACACATATGCATATGGACTGTAACAAGTTTATGTGTTTAATCACAACAAATTATTGCATTAATCATGTACACATTTTGATTAATCATGCAATTTATTCTGACCGTACAAGTTATTTTACCTTAACCGCTGTACGGTCAGTGATCAGATCAATGTATACATGCACATTCGAACAAAAATGAGTGAGAAGGCTCCGAATGGTGTGCTTGCTGGCAAATTTCACTTAAAAAAATACATTAGAAAAACTTTACATAAAACTGTTACCAAGTTTTGTGTAAATAAATGACATGCATTCAAGTAAAATGTTTACAAACGTTCCTGGATAAGATCCTGACAATAAAATTGTGTTTGTGTACAAATATTGGCGTCTTTTCTTAAGCAAAATGTAATTATGCAAGCAAGTAACTACCTGTGATAAATCATGATTAATCCAAATTCCAACATGTGATTAATCTGATTTAAAAAAATATAATTTGACAGCCTTTTTATATATTTATTTTTATTTTGATTGTACATATATATATACTTATGAATAGCAGTGCAAAACAGAGTATGAAACGTACAACTGTGACCAATGAGCCAAATAGTAAACAAAAAAATAATTATTTGGTGCGACATGATAAAAAATATTTCAAAATAATTTTTCCCTTTTCTTAGTTCCATTTAAAAAATGGATGATGGCGACAAATGCCAATGTCAAACACGACACGCCACTCCTCTGAATTCTTTCAGTATAAGCCTTCGGTCGCCACGGCCTAAAGAAGTGCTTCCTGGTAAACACAGTCAGGTGCTTCGCATTCACAGCAGTTATATCAGTCACATGTTCTTTCCTTAGAGTGACACACACATCAAGGCATAAAGGGACACAGTATAACTCCCTGTGTTTCATAATCAGATATGTCCATGTTTTAGTATGTTTGACCCATCACAATAATGAACATATTTTTCAAGTAGTTTTCTATTGTGTGGTAGGTGTACCTAATAAAGTGTCCACTGATTGTACACTCCTTACCTTCTTCCGTTTCCACTTTCTCAATGTTGCCGTCGTAGAAGTAAATGTGATGCGTGGTGACCTCCAGGCGGCCTGGAACCACGTCAACGATGGTGATGAGTTCACAGTCTTCGGACAAAACCAGCTTCTCCTTTTGGCTCTCATCTTCTGCCTCTGCCCTGAATGTACTGCATTAATGGCATATTTAAAAGAGATTAATGTTGTTGCTGTCAACAACTTCAAATGAAGCAACTCACTTGTTGTCTAAAAAGACGAGATCCTCTTCGCCCAACTGGTCGTCCTCCATGTCGCTTACTTTAGCTTCTTTTGCGACAGCCAAAGTGAGAAGCTCGGAACTATGCGGACTGTGTGCTCCTGGAGAAATAATGGCATATATTTTCCAATTTTACTTTAAAAACTAGTGAGGTGAAGTATGCTTGTGACGGAGTGACGCACCCATGTTGTCCCTCTGGGCACTAGCCTCGGTGTGAGGGTCATAGTGGTGATTGGGGACAAGCTTGAAACGCATTTTTGAATACGTCTCTGCGCTGGACAGAATCCACTTGGCTTCAGGCTGGATTCTAGATAACATGTAGACAGAACATGAAGCCGATATTATTCATGCATGTGTGGGATTTTAATGCTGTGGTTATGTTAGGCAGCATCACATGATTACAATTTTGCTAGGGCTGTCAAAAATAACAGGTTAACTCATGTGATTAATCACAGACAAATATTGCATTACTCATGTATATACACAGAATAATCACGCAATTTATTTTGACCGTACATGCTCCTTTACTTAAAGTGCCAGTAGAGGGGGAAAACAAGTTTTCTCTATTTTATAGCTATTATCACATGTATCTGATTTATGACACCAAAAGACTTCCAAAGTTTGCGAATAAATAGATATGATCTAAACCAGGGGTGTCAAACTCAAATACAGAGAGGGCCAAAATTTTAAACTGAACAAAGCCGCGGGCCAAGGTTGAACAAATTAACCTTTTAATAGGGACCCAAACAAGTTTTGCATTGGATATTGAACAAGCAAGGCTTATATAACTTTATAGTGACATGCAAAATCGAGTTTCAAATAATAATAATAATAATTAAAAAATATCAATGGCATATCAAATACAATTTAAATAAAAATTGAATGCCTCTTCTCTATTTGCAGCCTTCTGAGGTAAATATCAACATTAACTTTTTCCACAGGCTAATACATTTGAAAATAAAATAACAATGAATAAACCAATCATTCAGGACTTTAAACTGCTCAGTTTGCAACACACTGATCTAATCTGATGTGCCCAAGCCAGATACCTGCCATCTTTTCTTGGATGCTAGTTCATTAATGTCTGGGCTCAGGCTTTGAGCTGAGGCAACCTTCATTATCGAACGAAGGTGTTCATCAGTCATTATATCTCGTAGTCCACCCGGACCACAGTCTTGGGGGCGTGCCTTAAAGGCACTGCCTTTAACGTCCTCTACGAGCTGTCGTCACGTCCGCTTTTTATCCATTCTAACAACGTGCCCGCCCAGTCACAAGATATGTGCGGCTGCTGTACGCACACACACGTGAATGCAACGCACACTTGATCAACAGCGATACACGTTACACTGAGGGTAGCCGTATAAACAACTTTAACACTGTCAGAAATATACGCCACACTGTGAACCCACACCAAACAAGAATGACAAAACACATTTCGGGAGAACATCCGCACCGTAACACAACATAAACACAACAGAACAAATACCCAGAACCCTTTGCAGTACTAACTCTTCCGGGACGCTACAAGGTGTGTGTGTGGGGGGGCGGGGTTTGGTGGTAGCGGGGAGGGGGGGGTATATATACACTATGTACATGACACTATGTACATGTTGACTCCAAGAGGGTGCAAAACAGAATGAGAAAATATATACACACTATAACCACATGTAAACCTGTTTGATGCTTCGAAGAGTTGCTGGGGATCAATTTTGGTTCAGATCAGGTAGAGGTTGAGCTGAGCTATGATTTTATGGCAGTTTTAAAATTTAGTAGGGAAGTTTGAATTTTAAGGTCTGTTGGTAGTGCATTCCACTGTGTGGTGGCAAAATAGTTGACTGCATTTTTTCCCACGAGAGTCTTGAGTTTGGGGGGACGAGGTCTGAGGAACTCCCTCTCATGTAGTACCTGTGAGCATCACTTACTCTGGTGAAATAGTTCGACGGGTACTTGGGGACAGTTTCTCTGAGTATTTTGAATACCAGGCACATTTCAATTTGGTGTACTCTTTCCTCAACTCTAAACCATCCTAATTTGGTAAAGTGGGCTTGAGTTAGGTGAGTCCTGTATGGGAGATTGAGCAGGAGTCTCACCAGCTTGTTTTGGGAATCAAGCAGGCTTTGTGAGAGCCAACAAGGATTACTTTGGGAAAAATGATAATGCAGAACCTTATATTTTTGAGCCTGAACACAAAGAGGATGAGCAATACGGATGCAGCTTTATTGAAACACTATGGCCTTAACAGCATTGCTAGGTGCTAAACAAACAAACTAACCATAATAAACCATAATAAAATAAACACTTTCTGTACAATTTCCACTCTCGCTGGGGTACCGACTGACTGGATGCTCACATAATCCCGTTTAGATGAAGATTTAATCGCAATCCTCACAAAGGGTTAAAGAAAAAGTTACCGCAACTACGTCTTTTTTTCCATCTCGGGGATGTCAAAGTCGACCAGCCTCTCGGCCCTTGGCCACATTTGTCTACTACCAGGTGAGAGCTGCATGAATTATAAACTAGAATTTACTTTTAAGTTTGAGACGAAGCAGAAGCAGCCGCCGGCTCAGTGTGTCAACAATAGCAGCGTAAGCTAGCATTAGCTCACTGCTATCAATGCGCCACTAAAATAGGCCGTCTGCGTTGGTGCTTATAATAACAATATCCCTCATTTTTGGTTAATTTTCAGGTGACGATATGTAAATGGAGTATTGTTGGCGGTTTCTGGATGTTTTTAGAAAGGGTATAATAGCTGCAATAGAGGACCCTCCATCTGTTGATTTAATTGTTAGCGATTTATTTACGATTTCGAATGCATAAAAAAGACAAAACTGATGTGTTCTTGTCTTACATAAGAATTGTGAATGATAAACAGCACATCTCTTTACCAATTTTTGCGTATTTCCAGTATGACTGATCTAATAACATGGTCAGAGTGAAGAAGTCTTACTCCAGTGACGAAAATATACAGAAATTGTCGAAGACATTCGGAGCGGAATATTCAAAATGGCCAATTCAATTTGTGGCTTTTTCTTTAGAAAGTATTTTCACATACTTTGCGGATTGTAAATACAATTGGATAAGGTTTAATGGATACAAAAAACACCACAATTAAGCATATAAAGTCAACTTGTTTTTCCACTCTAGTGGTACTTTAACCTCGAACATATGTCAGTGTAAAAATGAGTCAGTACTTTTCAAATAGTGAGGGCGCAGTGCTGTGCTATGCAAAGCTGTGCAGCAGTACAAAACGTGTTCATTGTAGCCATTATATGGCTACAATGAACACGTTTTATAAATGAGAATATTTTATACCCTCATTTATAAAAAGAATTGAAAAAAAATCTGCACTAATTGCTTTATTCCTTTTTGTTTTGTAGTAGTTTTGTAGTTTTATAGTGTTTTATATATTGTGCTCCTGAGTTAATGGTAATGTTATTATTATTGATTGAGTTTATTTAGGGTTTTTTTCAGCATTAAATGGTTGAAGTCAAAAACTGTTTATAGTTTGAATAAATATATTTTTTAAAATTATTTCAGGCAAATTGATGCAAATATTTTCTGTTACAGACTAATAAACAATGTTAATACAATTATTTATTTTTTTTAAGTTGATCTATTTTTCTACAACAGAAAAAAATTGAGAAGCACTGCGCTAAAAGGCGTGCTAACAGGCAAATTTCACTCCAAAATACACTCCTAGTAGTATTTAGATTAAACTGTTATCAAATTTTGAGCAAATTAGTAGGTAAAACATTTTCAAAAATGTTCTTGAATGACATTCAAACAATACAATTGCATTTGTGTCCAAATGTTGAGGTCTTTTTTAAGGTAATTTAAGTTGTACAAGCAAGTAATAACCTGCGATTATTAATGATTAATCCAAATTGAAAAGTGTGACTAATCGGATTTTTGAAAAATAATAATTTGACAGCACTATTTTTTTTACACAAGTAAACATGTCTGAAAATGATAATTAAGTCTTTTGTACACTTCTTGTGTTTTGGAGGTTTTTTTTACGAATAGGGAGAGAAAAATAAGAATAGGCAGCGTGTAGATCAGGGGTGTCAAACTCATTTTATATCGGGGGCCACATGGAGAAAAATCTACTCTCAAGTGGGCCAAACTGGTAAAATCACGGCACGATAACTTAAAGATAAAGACAACTTCAGATTGTTTTCTTTGTTTAAAAATAGAACAAGCACATTTTGAAAATGTACACATTTTTTTTTACACTTACATGTTGCGGTTAATAGTATTCTATCTTTATTTGTCGTTATTTATACTTTCTGAATAAATTATGTGATAATGTTCATCAGTCAACTCATTGGTGTTAATTTTCAATATATCAAGATAAAAAAAATAATATCAAAATCAAAATTACAGGATGTTATTTATGTAGTTTGCTCATTTTCCTTGACTGGTGCACTAACATCATGTGTTTTTTTTTTTTTTTTTTTTTACATATATAGCTTAATCTACAATACAAAGAACTGCTATTGCGACACATATAGAACAGCGGTTTCTTTAATTAAAAAATTCCGGCTCATTTTTATACTTAGCAAACTCATCCCGCGGACCGGATAAAACCTGTTCGCGGGCCAGCCTTACGTTTGACACCCCTAGTGTAGATTGTAAGACAAAAAGGAAAAGTGTTGAAATATTAATATGAATAAATAAATAAAAACCTCATCAAATGGGGAAAAAACAGGAAAATAGGAAAATAAAAGACAACAAAAATGATAAAGTAGAACATCTGACAGAAATGTATACAGTAAATAGATGCTGGATATTGACCAAGCATTGACTTATCGATGATGTACAATAAATAAAATGTAATTCCTGGTTGTAATTATTGTAGAGTTGTAGTTGTGATGACATGAATGAGTAATGTTGCAGACGAGGCTGCAGAGTGAGTGTGCTGGGTCGTACTTTGAGCCACTAACAGATTCCAGAGAAAAAGTGGCCATGTACACTTTAAGAAGGAATGTAAAGCATGTTTGGATAAAGTGAATAAAAATAACACTGGTGTAAAGAGGAATGCCTACTTCTTGGCCCACGCCGCTCTCTCGCTGGTCAAAAGCCTCCGCAGAGCTCTCCAGTGCTGCCACACCACCCCCTGCTGGCTGGAGCTCTGCTTCTGCCAGCTGACGTAGCGGCCGTTCTCGCTGCGGACACGCTTCAGGTAGGGGTCAACGATCATTTCCTGTGATCATAACCATCAGAGGCAGGTGAGTGGAGAGCTCGACAGGTTGACAGTAAGAATTCTGCAGGTGATGGACACCTGGAACTTTGCTTTGCTGTCCGATCTGTTTTTGTCCCGTCTGAAGGCCGTACTCATCAGGTCATCGAAGCAGGAATTCCAGAAGTTAGACATGATGTCATGGCTGCGGCCAAACGTGTCCAACTCGTACTGCTCCATCGTAGGCCGGACCTGCACACAAGTTTAGTTCATATGAGAGGTAGAATTTCATCTAATAATGCAGCTAAACCACTGAACAACAAATGCACACTTAATACACTCAACACATGCAAGCAAGACACAACAAATAGGTGTGTCTTCACAAATATAATGTTCACTTTTGATTGACAGATATAAATTAAAACAACATTGTTTATTATTGTGATTGTACTTTGCAGTGTAATGTATCATCATCAGATTTACTACCAGATTTTTTCCCAATAGGAAATAATCTTAATAATCCTTTCCAGTGTCAAACTGTCACCAACATAACACCTTTATAACCTCTATAAGCATTTTTAAGTACAATTATAAGTTATATCTATGATAACTAATCTAATCCATTTGAAAATATGAAAAATAGCACAGAAATCAATGGAAAGTGAGAGAAAATAAGAACAATTCTGGCAAACAATTGTACCAGGGGAAAATGATGTTGGAAAAACCCAACTATGGTACAAGTGTGTTATTTCAATGGTGTGCTTTTATTTTGAAGGCCTGATTTAATTTGTTACAGCACGGGCGTCCATACAAAAAAGGCAGAATACAAAATTTTTGGAAAGATGCAGGGCCACATTTTGTACATTAAAGTTATTAAAACAATGTAGGTCAATCGATACAGGCTAAACTATCTGAACAAAACACCACATCATAGTTTTGTGTTTTAGCTAACAAAGCAAATTAGTCTAACATCTATTCTAACCCACTTGATAAATGTAATTTCTTCTTCTTCTTCCATCTATCCATTCATTTTCTACCGCTTGTCCCTTTCGGAGTCGCGGGGGTGCTGAAGCCTATCACTTCTTCTTCTTAATTGCTAATTTTATTGTTTTGCCAACTAAAACCTTTTTGAAGGCTTTAGCACACACAAAAACGTATCATATTTTGGAAGAAATGTATACACATGTACAATAAATCGACGGCCATTTTGGTGTTCAGGTGCAATTTTTGGGAGGATTTGGGCCGGATGCATTTTTTCTTTGTTGGCGTTTTGTCCTTACAATGTGTTGTGGGCCAATTAACAACGGGCCGCAAATGTCTCCCCCGGACTTTGGACACCAGACACAAGCAAAATTGAGTCTCAGAAAAAAGCTAGGGGTGTCCAAGTTGCGGCCCGGGGGCCATTTCGGTTGACATCTTTCATTGGCCCTTTGCCTATCTTAAATATACAATTAACTAATCATTAAGAAGTATGGCTAATGCCGATTAACCCATCATCATTGATGTTGATGTTTTGTTCAGATATCTTAGCATTTATTGATCTACATTGAACTGGTTTTAGCATATTTAGAGCCTGATCAACTAAAGGTTTGTGTGTACTAAAACACGTGCAAACTTGATAGCAAACGCAAAACTGATCTACTAAGCTTGTTCGCAGAGGATTGCGTCTCTTAAAGGGGACCTATTATGCAAAACCAACTTTTCTTACCTATTGGTACCTGTTTTTGTGTATTTGGGATCTGCATAAGTCCGGAAAATGTAAAATCAAACCGTGGATGCATGGGTGAGATATTTATAAAACTATCTTGCCTTTATTCATACTCCCTCCAAACGAGCTGTTTGTAATTTTCCCCAAAAGTGACGCATTTCCAATTGGTGACGTCAGCGCATATCTCCATACATGGTAGAGATTTACCCAAAGATCTTTGTGTGAGTGCGCCATCGTAGTCCGATGTTGTAATCAATAAGCTCCTTCTTTTTCTCTATCCGCTTGTTGTGGGGCAGACTGGCTCGTACATGCACATGCATCCTCCGCTGTTGCCATTTCTAGTATAAAGTAGCGTATAGTTCTAACTTATACCTGTCAGCAGACTCAATATGGAAACACTAAAAACTATAATATGACTGACGTGGAGAAGACACAGTCAAAGTGGAGGCACGTAAATAAGACCGTCCACAAAATGGCAAATCCTAAAGAGACGGTCAGAAAGTGGCTTGGAAGAAGAAAATATTTTGCGCCCCCGTCCCCCACTCTCCACCATGACTATAAATAGTATAGTTTGTCTATAAAATTGTTATAACTTTACCTCTGAATAACATTGTAAGCTTATTAACATTAAATGTTGTGGCCAGTGTACAGTGTATATAGCAGTAGCACTTAGTATCTTTAAACAAACACACTGTGAAAAAACAACATAAACTAGTAAAAGACATATTTATTCAAAAAGGGGAATGACTGATACTGGTTCTACTCATTTACTGTAGGACAAGGGTGTCAAAGTCAAGGCCCGCAGGCCGAATAAAGTATCTATGGCCCCCGGGATGATATTTGATTAGTATTAGAAAGCCGCCTGCTGCTGTTTTGCACGCACCAATACTCCATCAGTGTTGCCGCTAGGAATTTTCAAAATGGGGTCCATCAAGTCAAAATAATGGGGTCCCACAGTAAATTTTTGGGGTACCACTTTTTTGTAACCGTTTTGAAAACAAATGATAAATGTATGTATTATTTTGCCAGTGTTTCCCACACATTCATTTATTTGTGGCGGCCCGCCACGAAAGAATTACGTCCGCCACAAATTAAAAAAAAAAAAATATATATATATACATATATATATATAATAATATATATATATATATTTTTTTTTTTTGTCCTGTCCAGCTTCTCAGGCAAATCATATAGTTGATGTAGATGTCCATATAGGCTGTTCAGATTTACTTTACAAAAGAGAAGTGTAGGATACTTCTCTTGTTGCCTTATTTGTATTTGACCACTACTGTTTTCTGTTTATTTGTTACTGACTGTGGCAGGACACCTGTGCCTCTGTTTCACTTTATGTTGCTGGTAAATAATATGGTTGTAGTAGTAGGCTAAAGTTAAATTATTTAGTATGCACTAATTAAAGGGGCAGAGCTTTAAGAGACATGTTAGCTTTTATATTTTATAAGATATATTTTTTGTAAGAACCACAATTAATAAATATATTTCAGTGAATAACTTATTGTTCAAATCTGTATATAAATATGTACATAAAGTGTTGTAATTATATTGTAAAATGGATGGACGGATGGATGGATGGACGTTTAAAACAAAACTGTTATTATTAATTAGTAAGTATACATTTTTTGAGCCTTTTTAGAGAAAATCATATCATTGTAGTAAATTATGCAAATTACTCGATGAGGTCATGGTGACCACGCCCATAGCCACGCCCCCACCGCCACAGGTATCTTGCCAGTTTATGGGAAACACTGTTTGCTATATCTCACATTCTATATTGTGTTTTGAAAAAAGGTTATCATAAACGTTACTTAATTCATTAAAAAATTGTATGCATATGTTAATGTATTCAGTTATAAACATTCATTCACTTTCTTCTTTCCTTCATGGATCTAAACTTTACCGCTGCCGGTATTTTTTTCTATATTTTTATTGTAATATTTTCAGAATGTGTTCGTTTTATTTTTGGCCAAAGTAAGACAAAGAAAACAATCTAAAGTCGTCTTTATTTTTTGGTTTTAATGCCATGATTGTCCTCCATGCGGCCCCTGAGCTAAAATGAGTTTGACATCTCTGCTGTAGGATGTGTACATAAAAGTAGCGATGCATGCATGTTTTATGTCATATACAGCTTAGTTCAAAAGGGAGACTTTAAAGGGGAGTTTGGTATACACAATTCTCGGATACAGTATCTGCTTCTGTTCAAATATAAACATTAAACATGTGCTTTAGTAAACTTGTCCTAACATTTTTTTGGAGATGTTTTCATAATCGAGGGTCAACATTGTGATGGTCCAATGCTAACATATCTGGTTATTAATACAAGTGCCAATCACAGCACAATGATAACAACATGTATTTTGACATTTTAAATACCTGCTGCTGGTAAAAGTCTTGCCACTCCGACGTGTGGCTGTAGGCCTTCAGGTCCTGGGCAAAGGTGGTGCTGCCATTGGTGGTGGGTAGGTTAGGGAGCAGCTGCTGGACTGTGTTCCGGTCTGCGTGCTGGTCCAGGAGGGCGCGCACGACCGGGACCACCCGGGAGAACATCTCGGCATGCTCACTGTTGTCGCTGTCTGTCTCCCCCTGAGCCTTATCTGGCCACAAGGGGACGCCAAGGCGGCCCAAAAGGAAGCACACCTCCTGCCAGCTGAGACTCAAGACAGTCTGCAGCAGGCTGTGCAGCTTCACAAAGGCCATCTCACACACCTGAGTAAGGAACATTATTTCTCGTTAAATTAATAATAATAATCATTAATAATTCTATAATATTCTATGATGACTATTATTATTATAATAATAATCACAACATACAGTATTATAAAAATATAAATAATAATTAATACCATTTTAATTAAAACAACTATTAAAATATTTGAAATTAAGAATACATTGTTTAATTAATAAAATGTATACATTCAAGGACTACAGCGTTAGGTACACATGCTAAATTAAATTAAATAAAAGTAAAGGTTTGATAAATAGAATACACCAAAACACTAGGTACACCTTCCATCCATCCATCCATCCATTTTCTACCGCTTATTCCCTTCAGGGTCGTGGGGGGCGCTGGAGCCTATCTCTCAGTCTATAACGTGTCAAATAGTCTAACAACACATTGCAACTAGCTACATAAGTTATTAAACGCAAGTTAGAAACACCCATAAAAGTATGCGTTGCAGTGCATTTTTACATCCCTTTAAATTGTACACATAATATTAAAAACAACTGGTTAAAAAGCTCAGAAAGTTAAACTTTTTTACATTTTATTTTAGTTACTATTTGAATCAAATGTAGACGTGAAAAAGGTTACCTACAAAAGCTTTTTAAAGTATGCTGTTACAGAGAGAATGTTTTACACAAAAGAACAGTTGTCAGTGAAATACATAATACAGTTAAAGATGATCTGAGTAATTAATGACATCTGTGTATTTGTTTTCAATTCAATGGCACACAAATGAAAACCAAATGGCCCACAGATGTTGAGTCACGGCGCAATAAGGTTGATTTATTTTGACGCTTGGGTTTGAGGGAGTTGTTATACTTTCCAAATGAGTCTCAACCAAGTCATGTGATAGGAAACATTGTGGTTTGTTCAGTTATGTCCACTCACTCGGTCCCACGATGCAGTAGTCATAACTCAGAGATGAGCTACCCTTTCAAATACAAAACACTTCCCAGTGTATTTCAAATGAAACCCATACAAGGTCTGGTATTTGTAATCTGGATTTATCTGTGTAAACCTTTTACATTATGAATACAAATTGTACTGTATAACAGGCAAACCTGTGACTGTTGCTGTTGGATGTAGCCGGTGATGATCCGCAGGCCGATTTGCGCCATTTCCATTAGTTCGTTTCTGCCGGGGCTGCCAGGGGTGCTATGCCAGGCTTGCAACTTGTCCAGCAGGTTCACCACCCCCTCAAAGATCTGCGGCACAGCGGTGACAGTCAACACACGGCTCGTAATAAGAGCGTACACCTGTTTTCTCACATTGAGCCATTCAAAACGCCAACTGGAGCTTTACTTGCATTTAAAAAATGTCACTAATGTGACTGAAAGGCGGCCACTTGGCACCCTCCAGGCAGATATGTTGCTCGACTGATTACAGCCACACCCGCCTGTCTGAATTATTTGACAGGTGCTTTAAATTCGAATATACTACTGCACTGAGTCATCATCCATGCATGAGAAAAAGGCGCATCACAGACGTTTGTCATCGCAAAATGATTGCAATGACACATTTCCCTAAAAAGGGGGCATTAAATGTCACATGTACTAACAAAAAAACAACAGATTGCATGAAGATGCAAAAAAATCACTGCACAAATCTACCTTTTCACTCCACAGCGTGTTATTGTCTGTCCCCTCTGCAAAGAGGAAATCCTGCAGGAGCCTGAGGAGTCTCACCAGGCTGGGACAGAAGGGCAGAAAGACTCCTTGGGCGTCCCTCAGGTCGGATAAAGACGATTCCAGCATCATCTCCAGGAGACTGACACATACACAGCACCACATGACGTCACAATATGAGCAAACACATTCAGATTTAATGTATTATATGTAATAAAAATGTATCATGTAAAAACATTGTAATTGACCAATATTGCACTTTGTACTTGTGTGTAACAGTTTAAGTCTTCCTGTTCAGACCAGTGTAGGGCTCCAACTAGCAACCAAGGACTCCACTGAACATTAATGTTCCTCAACAAAACAATCAGGTTCTAATAATAACATCAACTTTTTTGAATTTCCTTTAATTGATGATGTTACAATGTACTAAATACTGAAGATGAAAAAAAGCACTTTCTTTGGTGAATGGTGAGATCTGAAGTACTGTTACTATTATAGTGGAACATGCTTAAGTCGGTCTTGTTTATGTCGACAACCAGTCCATATGGGGGCGTCTGCCGTGTTCTTGCTACTAAAATTAATTACGTTGACATGGACATGCATGATCAACCGCTTTTATTGACATAAAACGAGAGAAAAATGGGTCAGTTCATGTTGACATGTCTTGTAGTATTGTTTAATGTCCTCATTATCGCAAAGCAGCGTGAAACAACAGCAACATAACTGCTGTCTAGCTGGGCAGCATTAAAACGTGTACAAAGTGACTTCCTGTTCAGTGCAAAGAAGGCAGCCAAAATAAAAGCATGGCAGTGTTACCCACCCATCTCATGTTTTTGTTTTGTTTGTTAGACACCGGAAGAAAGATTTGGGCAAGTACGAAAGCTTGACTGTCATTGTAGTCAAGAAATATAACCCAATTACCACAGTAGCTCTATTAGATAAGAGTGTTAAAAAAATTAATATTTTTGTAAATCAGATTGATTACACTTTTGAATTTGGATAAATCATGATTAATCATAAGTTAAATAAATAAATAATATAAAAATAAATCACAAAAAATTATTCCCGGGCGCGGCCACTGCTGCTGCCCACTGCTCCCCTCACTTTTCAGGGGGTGAACAAGGGGATGGGTCAAATGCAGAGGACAAATGTCACCACACCTAGTGTGTGTGTGACAATCATTGGTACCGGTACTTTAACTTTATTACCCGCTTGCATAATTTAAACTTAAAAAAGACCCAAATTTGGACACAAGTGCAATTTTATTGTCAGATGTCGAACAGGAAATTTTTTTAAATGTTTTAATTAAATGTAGGTCTATTATTTCATCAAAACTTGTTAACATTTCTTTCTAAACTCCTGTCGAGAACTGCAATTTGCCACCAGTCTTAGTCTCCTCGCTCATCCTTACACTGACGTATGCATTGACCTGATTACTGACCATAAAACAACACACCTTTTCAGGTAACCATCGTTCACAATCATTATGAGAGACAAGAACACACATTACTTTTTTTCAGGGTTTTAAAGATGATAAAAACGCTTGCAAGATGCGGCTAATGGAAGTCACCATCAGCTGCATCAAAGACCTCTAAAACAACTTCAAAACTCTGCATCAACATTTTATACACACACTGCAAGTATATATATAATGTAGTAACAGACATGCTCATCACAATATGTACAACATTTACTGTATTTTGGTTATATTAAGCATTGCCGGAACTTCTTTCTTCATTTCCGTATTTATTTCCGTTTCCATAGCAATGTACTTCCGACTTCCGGCAACAAATGTGTGTTCCTACTTCTGGAAACAAACACGAGGGTGTTTTAAATATGGCAGACTTGGTAACAGACAACGAAGATGACTATTATTGGACAAATGAGGATTCACAACCTTATTTGATTAACTGTTGGTTAAGAATTGAACAGGGAATGTTTACATAAAAGAACAGCTGTCAGTGAAGAGAGGCTGAAACTTTGGAGCCGAGAGAGTGAGGTCGGCGTGCAAATGTGGAACTAGGAGCCAAGCTATGCCGACATAAATGGCGTGCTTACCCTAACTCAACAAGGACAAAAAATTACCCCGGCCAGCTGGACCAAACGGACAGCTGTCCATCAAGTAGGTCACTAAAATATTGATCATGATACATGCAGCTTGTTAGGACAACTACAGTGCATACACTGTTGAATAAGCTGAGTACGAACAAAACATGAAATGTGGGCTAATACTTTACAGTATAGATTGGTGTCCTATCGCATTGTGTTGTGCATTACAAACTCAAAAGCCATTCAGCTGTTGACGCAATAGCTAGCCGACCTCTTGCCGTAGTTAGTTTACGGCTATTGCATAGGCATGCCGTCGCAAGGCAATTTGTTACTACGCTAGAAGCAGAGTTCCTCAGTGTTCTCTCTTACAATAACAGTATCGCTACTGTTTGGTTATTATACAGGTTATAGAACGTAAATTAATTATTATTGGCGGTTTTTAGGTCCATTTTTAAAGTGATTTAGAGGCAGAATGGTTTGCCCCCCCATTAGCTGCACTGCTAGCCATCTAGAATGAGCCAATCATTACAAATTAAAATGCAAAAAAAAGCAACCTTTTGTCTTCTTGTCTCTCATAAGGATTGCGAATGATAAGCAAAATAAAAAAAAGTGCAGTTCCCCTTTAAGAGCATGTGCGCTCAATATGAATGGCGTGATTAATCTGTGTATATACATTATATTTGGTTAATGCGATTTTCTTTTGTGATTAATCTCATGAGTTAACTAATTTTTAACAGTCTTTAAAAAAATCTAGATAAAAATATGGACAAAAAATGATTTGTTGTCACCTCTTCTCCTTATGTCTCTGACCAAAGTAAATGTGCACCCAATGGCAAGTTTGGGTTTTGAAATCGGTTATGTCGATCACATCTCATGTCAATGTGGGTCAGCCAATCCTATAGGGAAGGTTTCCACTGTACATAAAATGTCAAAATGATCCTAATTAAACTGTAACCTTTGTTACCTCTTATAGGGGTGCACAAAAAAATCTATTCATTCCCAAATCGCGATTCTTATTCATTCCAATTGTACATCGATTCATTATTTTTCAAAAATGCATTTAAAGGAAAAAGAAACAGAAGAAGAAACATTTAAAAACCTTAGTATTTATTAATTCTTTTTATAAGAATACATTTTTTAAATTATGTTTTTGGACCATCTCCATGGAAATAGAGGGAGCTTTTCTAACCTGTAACCTGTTTTAAAAAAGCTTCATTATAACTATTATAACAAATAATACATTGTAAGAATCGTGCTGAATCAAGAATTGATTCTGAATTGAATCGTTTACCCAGGAATCAGAATCCGATCAAATCGTTAGGTCCCCAAAGAGTCACCTGAGTTACCAGTTAAATGTACGGTGAGGGAGGCTGACCTGCGTTTGATGTCATCAGGTGGACGAACCAACTGGCAGGAAGAACCCAGTTTAGTGAGAACAGAAAAGACCTGTCCTCTCTCTCTCCAGACTACATCCTCGGACACGTCCGCCTTGCTGCCGCTCCAAAGCACAGAGAAGATGATGTTGGTGAGCAGGTTGCACAGCTCCTCTTCTGGCGTCTGCTGTAATGCAAACAATGCTCAAACTTGAAGAAGAAACACCACAAATGTCAAGATATAAGGCGGTAAAAACCTGTGGGTTGGACGTGTTGGAGATGGTGTCCGCCGTCGGAGGGTCAGTTCCGTAACTGGTGTGGTCCAGAACATTGGACAGACTGGAGCTCTTCCTTTGTCTCGGTGCTGGAAAGGGTTTGCTGAGCTCCAGAGGTGACGGCGTGTCAGTGAGGCTCCCTGCTGGGGTGCCCGTCTCACTACTGCTGCCCAGCTCCAAGTCAAAAGGTGACACTCCAAATGGGGAGAGGGGATGGTAATCGCGCCCTTCCTCATCGGGGTGGGACGAGGCGAGATCAATCGCATTGGTATGGAAGAGGGAGGACGAGTGACTTTCCTGGTCCGCCGAATCCAACGACGTAAACTGCAGGAAGTTCTTCAGCTGGCCTCCGACTCCATAAGGCAGTGACTGGGATAAACCTGAGAAATCTTCATGGATGTCCTGCTGGCCGCAGTCCTCCACTTCCTCATCATCATCATCCTCCTGCGAGATGCCGTAGCTTAGGAAAATGTCCTCCTGGGTGTCCTCGATGATCAGATTCTGCTCTCTACGCAATGGGGGCCGGAAGTTCTGCTCCGTGGACATAGAGCCTGCAATGCTGGCAGCATAGGACTCTTTGACATAAAGCTTCGTGAGGACGTCCTGCCATCCAGGCTGCTTGGCGAGCTGCTTCACGTAGTCCTCGCTGAGGTAGATGAGATGGAAGAGCTGCGGTAGAAGTACAGCAGGTACGAAGAAACTTAGTTTTTATTGCTGTTCTTACCACCCCTACCTATGCTTCGCCTCAGCCCTGAAAAATTTTTCAACATGGCGCCTTTTAAAACAAAAGAAAAACATTCGAATGGGGGTATAACCTTTTTTTCTTATTATTCTTGTGTTTATTGAACAGTCAATGGGCTGCGACTTTATTGGCTTACTAACCCTAAGGGAATAGTAAAGATTAGGGATGTTCTGAACAGGGTGTTATGTTTACTGTTCCTAATATACATAAACGACATGTCATCAGCATGCGACTGTGAATTGTTTTTGTTTGCGGATGACTCGGCCATGCTGGTATCCGGCAAGGACAAGTCACAGGTGGAGAAAATCCTCAGTGTTGAACTCTGTAGAATTTGCACCTGGCTCGCTGACAACAAGCTATCCATACACTTGGGTAAAACGGAATCCATCCTATTTGGGTCCCACATCAATCTTAAGAAAGTCAATGACTTCACTATAAAAGTGGGTGACATTGTTATCACCAGGAAAGATGAGGTCAACTACCTAGGTTCCATTCTAGAGGCTAATCTTTCCTGTGATAAAATGGCAACCAAGGTAATCAAAAAGGTCAACCAACGAACGAGATTTCTCTACAGAACCTCCTCTCTGGTCAACAAAAGCACCATGAAGATTCTAGCAGGAACTCTCGTTCAACACTTTTTCAATTACGCATGCACCTCTTGGTACCCTATCACCTCCAAATCCCTCAAATCTAGACTCCAAACATCCCAGAACAAGCTAGTCAGATTACTTCTAGACCTCCACCCCAGATCACACCTCACTCCTACCCACTTCTCCAAAGTGGGCTGGCTCAGGGTGGGGGACAGAGTAAAACAACTTGCACTGAGCCTAGTCTATAAAATCCGCTACACCTCCCTGATACCTAAGTACATGTCAAACTACTTCCTTAACGTAAATGACCGCCATAACCACAACACCAGGGGGAGCTCCACTAACCACGTTAAACCCAGATTCCGAACTAACAAAGGTCTTAACTCATTCTCCTTCTATGCCACATCAATATGGAATGCACTCCCAACAGGTGTAAAAGAAAGGGCATCTTTATCCTCCTTCAAAACCGCACTAAAAGAACACCTCCAGGCAACTACAACCCTAAACTAACACCCTCCCCTCCCTTCCACATAATACCTCTTCGGATTGTAAATAATCAAATGTAAATAATCACATGTAGACACTTTTTCTTATACTTTCTGATCTCTCTCTCTGTGTCAACTACTTGCTGTACATATCCTACCAGGTCAGTCCTACACTGTTTCAATGTCTATTTCTCCGATGATGCAATTGTTCATGCTGATTGTTGATGACTGAAGTGTTGATACCAACCAAACCTACTCCCCCCCTCCCTCCCCTCTCCATATCCCACACCCCGGATTGTAAATAATGTAAATAATGTAAATAATTAAATGTATATACTCTGATGATTATCTTTTGTGATGACTGTATTATGATGATAGTATATATCTGATAGTATATATCTGTATCATCAAGTGGACCCCGACTTAAACAAGTTGAAAAACTTATTCGGGTGTTACCATTTAGTGGTCAATTGTACGGAATATGTACTTCACTGTGCAATCTACTAATAAAAGTTTCAATCAATCAATCAAAAACCGATTGCAGTCTTCCATGAGTGAGATCGCCCACTAACAACAACATGTATTTACTTTTAGGGCCTGATATTCTGAGATCCGAATACCACGCGCTAAACAGCGTTTGCAAACAATAAAATTATGTTTACTATTAGTGGGTGTGCTGCGTGTGATCTACTAAGACTGCATGTGCTATCGATAACTGGTAATTGACTACCTTGTTTAGATTAGGAGAGCTATTTACTGCATATTCATGTTTGCATGCTTCTACCCTTGCCGTTTTGCTATACAGCAGAAAAGTACCACTTTTTCTGGGCATTTTAGAAGCAGTCCTGCAATGAACAAGGAAACCAACTTTTTCAGCGCGCTGTAGGTGTGCTCTGGGAGACGCTGGCATGAACAGTGAGCGTGCGCTGGAATGTTTTAGACGCAATAATTCATACATATATCAAAATTAACTTAATTAAAAACATCAGTCCCTTAAGTCATCCAGCAGCTATACAATTATAAAATGATGTTGCTGAACATTCAATACGTTTAATATTTTCATTTTTGACAGCATATAAATGTTCACATTGCCTCCATTCTCAAATAATATTTCTGCGTGCCAGTTTGCGTGGACATTTCAGACGTGCTAAAAAAAGATGTGAAAAAGCGGTCACAGAACAGTTTCAGCCTTGATAAATCACACTGCGTGTGCTAAGTAATTCTATTTTCATTTTCTCCTCCCAGTAGGCATCCTGATGATTAGCATATATTCTGCATATTAATGAAGACAGACACGCTAAATGGATTGCACTCCTTATTTTGCTCACTTAAGAGACGCAATCCTCTGTGCACAAGTTTAGTAGATCAGCTTTCCATGTTTTAATACATGCAAACCTTTAGTAGATTGGGCCCAATGTTTTAATTTAATTATGATAATTGCCATTGACAATGCAACAATATTAACACAATATTTAAACTAGTTCTTTATGCTTTTTTATTACATATATTTAGTTGTTTGAGCAAAACAAACTCAATGCTACACATTAACTAAGCAAAAGCAAAAACTACGCTCTAGTGCTCATTTAATTTTTTTGTTTTTTGTACTCTCAAGGAAGGAACAACAATTATTCCCTGAGCTTGTAAACAACGAGTTTGTGAAAATAAAATTCAAGACTTCCTAAAGCACTTTTTTATCGTGTTGTTTCAAGCTAGCTTAGCGATTTGCATGTCTGCTACTAGCTTGCTCTTACTCTGTGTGAAAAAGGTTTAGCTTCATCATCCAGTGATAATAATACTTGATATTGATAATGAAGATACTAAGAAATGCAGTCTATTTCCAGCAATGTCTGTGATTATTATTAGCGCCGCCACACTGGGTATGGACAGACACAGTTAGCTGACAGCCGCATGTCAGTCGAGTGATATTGTATCAGTTAGAGGTGATTGGTGTTGAAAGGCATGAATCGGCAGTGGCCAATCACATACTTTTTCATGATGGTTGGTGGCCGATAGATCTGCACATCCAAAGTACAGATTAATTTTTTTGATAACAACTCATATCTTTTTCTCAAAGGAAAGTTTGATGGAAGGGAAGTCTTTTGTTAGAGAAGACTGACCTTGCGACAGACATCCAAGCGGACAGTGAGATCAGCGCGGTGGGACAGACACACCACAGCTAGGAGGTCTTTGAAGTTAGGGCTTGCATCTGTAAGGAGGCATCAAATAAAGGTTTGTTTTTCTGTGGCTAGAAAGCTTTAATTTTATGAGTCAGCCTCATATTGGCTGACTCACATCAACAGAAGCTGTTGGTTTAAAAGAAATATCATTTTAAAGCATGTGACATACAGCAGCTTTAAGCTGGCACTTTTTTAGACAACTTGTAGTTAGTCCCAGGTCTGTTTCTACTACACAAAAATGATTTTTTTTTTAACATCAAGGACGTTCAACAGGCATTTCAACATAGGGACAGACCGGGCAATTTACTCGTTAATCATACAAGTGAATGATGTATTTTTTATATCCATCCAGAAACCCCTGGACTGGCCACTAGTCAATCACAGGACACAAATAGACAAACAACCATTCACTCTCACATCCACACCTATGGGCACTTTAAAAAACCTAATGTGCAATGTCTTTGAAATGTGGAAGGAAGCTGAAGTACCCAGAAGAACCCCGCACACACGCAGGGCAGAGGGAACATGCAAACTTATAAGTGTTTCCAAGCCATCGTCTCTAAAAGCTTTACCCTTTGTACACGCCGGCCTTTTATCAATTACCTGTGGCAAGGACTTGCTCGTACAGACATCGCACAGTCGTCATGGTTACAGGAATGTCTTCCAGGAAAAACACTAGGCCAAGATATCCAAAGTCCTTTAGTTTGATGCGCTGTTTGTTGCGCTCGGACACACGCTCGCTCTTGAGGATTTTATACAAAACCTACAGACACAGTGTAAAATTGTCATAATGGCTTATAATTGTGACGGGGAAAACACGTTCAATAAACACTCTCACCCTAAATACACTCTCTCTGGCTTGGTCTTGGAAGCTGGTGTTGAGCAAAAGGCTGTAAAGCTGCTCCACTCCCCAGTCCACCAAGATGGCCTGCACCTGCTCTCGAGGAGGGCTGCTCCGCAAGAGCTCGTACAGCACTTCCAGGGCCTTCACCACCTGGAGAAGTACACACAAAGAAATGGGAGATGTGACAATTTCACATATGTTGCAAATTACAGTAGCAGTAGCAGACCTCCGCCAAGTCCCGACCATCCTGACACTAATCAGCACCAAATTATTGACAGTCCAGTATTAATACCTAGCTACTCCATATGGCTCGATTTTGTCATTAAGAGAATGATCCTTTCTCTGCAATATCATGTTGGAAAATTCCCAATCCCAATAATAAAGTAAAACCCGCACCTCTAGATTTACACCAAAAGGCACTCATTCAGCAAACATTGAATAATACCTTTGTTATTGTGATTTATGTGAATTTACAAGATTTAACCCTTCAGAATGCGCACTCAATCTAATCTTTTTTCATGCATTTTTCTCTGACAAAGTGGCCTAAAATATCGTAATATCAATAATAGTGCCCCACAGTAGCGCCACCACTGCATGTACGGTCAAAATGTACATGATTAATGTGATACATTTTTGTGGTTAATCACACGAGGTAACTCGTTATTTTTGACAGCATTGATTAATATATTAAATACATTACAATGCATCTTGCTTACTAAAAATATGTTCCATTCGTAATAGGTCAGTGGTGTTCAAAGTGTGGTACAACCTCCACTCAGAGAATATAATACAGTTAGGCCCCCCAGCCCTCTACCCCACTCCTCGATAAACAGTTTTTCTAGGGCAGGGGTCACCAACGCGGTGCCCGCGGGCACCAGGTCGCCCGTAAGGACCAGGGCCTTATCTTCAACAGACCAGGTTGTCAATGAAATTAGATTTGTTTAAAGGGTTTTTTAAACCAGGCCCAGTCCAGATAATGTCCAAGTCGGACTCAGCAACACACACCTTCATTCATGTACACAGAAAAAAATTAGGGAACACAACAGATTGCATATAATTTATAAACAAAATTAAAATTTCAAAATAAGCATTTATGTACAGTCCAGATTATGTCCAGGTCACTCAAATTAGGGAACACAACAACAGATATCATATAATCTATAAACATAATTATACTTTCAAAATAAGCCTTTGAGGACTTCTCATCTTTTTTTAAATGTTTTTTGGCATCATTATCGTTTTCAACCATGTAACTTTCTAAAGTTAGAAAATACTGAATAAATGTTTTAAAGAAAGTAATACTGAGTGAATATCTGTTTTTGGCCTTAAAAATAAACATTTTACCGAGTACTATAATTAAATTGACTAAATCATGATTGTCAATGAACTCTCCTAAAATAACAGAAACCACATTAAGCTTCATAAACAAACCAATCCTTAAACACATTTTTTCAACTTCCACCCAAAACAAAGACACAATATGACAATACCAAAACAAATGCAGGGTGGATTCAGGCTCCTGACAACAAAATTGGCAATCATCTGACTCTGTCATATTCCATAATTTTAACATTTTCCCTGTGGGTAAGAAGTTATAAATAATTTTAATTTGAAAATAACGATTTTGCACATCGATAGTGGTTTTATAGATTAGTTTGAATATGGCATCCCATGGCAACGGGCAGTCAAAAAAGTCCTCCCATTTTCCATTTGTGTTGTATGAGGCAGCCTTCAAAGATTTCTTTATTAAATAAAAATTATATATTTTTCTATTTATTTTAGTTCCTTTTTGCCAACTCGAATTTCTTATTAGAGGTTTACAAACTAATAATTTAGAAGTTCTATAATTAATTATTTGTTTCCATCTTTTTCCAATTACTCCAGTTAGTTAATAAAATCATTGATTGATTGATTGAAAATGAAAAGCTTGAGCAAGCATCACCATACATAGCTCTAAATTCATCATACTTCATAATTTTACCATTCTCATTGATAATATCATTGACAAAAATGATTCCTCTTTCAAACATATTTTTCCAAAAGAAAGGCTTTCCATCTATTACAATATTAGAGTTCATCCATATTAACTGCTGCAAAATATCGTCTCTTTTTTCTGGCACATAAAATTGAAAACACCACTATGAGTGGATTGTTTCCTTTATGAACCCCGCCATGTTTCCCAGCAGACTCTCTGGGAGGGGATCACTTGTAAAAAAGGATACAATTTCTTTTGATACAGTACATGTTTTTTGTCCAACAGGACATTTGTGTACCACTCAATGTTTAAATACATCTTTGGAACAATTGATGCTTTTAAAGACAGACACATAGCTTCAAGGTTGAGAAGTTTCAGGCCCCCATATTCATACTCTTTGTACAAAACCTTTCTTTTAATCTTTTCTGGTTTGCCGTTCCAGACAAAATCGAAGACCCTCCGCTCATAAATCTTAAAAAAGTTTTGTGATGGAGCTGGTAATGACAAAAACTAATAAATAAATTGAGGAATAATTAACGAGTTGGCAATAGACATTTTACCATACAAGGTTAGGGATTTCCCTTTCCATAATTGCATAATTTTGTCCAGCTTTCTTAGTCGATTATCATAATTTACTGAGCCTAGATCTTCCAGATTTTCTGGGACAACAACACCAAGTATGTTAACTGGTCCATCTGTCCACAAAACAGGCACTTTGCATTCCATCCGAAAGGACGTTCCCTTTAGATTTCCGATGCTTAACATTTTACATTTATCATAATTAAACTTAAGGCCAGATTGCTGTGAAAATATGTCCAAAAGATTAAGAAGGTTCCGCAAACAATGAGGAAAAATCTTATCTCTGTGAATCAGCCTTTTCTGACATGAACTTCATCAAGAACAAACACAGAACACGCCTCACTGATGCACATCTGCAAGACTCACTCAGAGTTGCAGTGTCAAGTTACACACCAGAGTACAACACACTAGTTAACAGCATGCAATGCCAGGCTTCCCACTAACTGACAAAGAAACAGATAACAGATTTGGTGTCCAGTTCAAAGTGTGACATGATTTAAAAATTTGAGAGTTTACTTTTGTATTTTACATGAGTTATTATTTGTACAAACATGGTGCAAAGTAATTCATGATTTGTTAAAAAATGTTAGTGGCTAGCTAGTTAAAATGGGATATTGTGATTTCACAAGACTGTCTTAGAAGTGATCATTTGAAAATGTTCAATTTGAAAAATGTGCACTTAGAGAAAATATAAAAATAAAGTGTTGCATATTGATATTTATCTGTTTCTATATATATTTATTGTGAGAAATCATTAAGATGATCAGTGTTTCCACAAACATAAATATCATTAATTATTAATAATAACAGAGTTAAAGGTAAATTGAGCAAATTGGCTACTTCTGGCAATTTATTTAAGTGTGTATCTAACTGGTAGCCCTTCGCATTAATCAGTACCCAAGAAGTAGCCCTTGGTTTCAAAAAGGTTGGTGACCCCTGTTCTAGGGCATATATTTTTGCATTTCCTGCTTACTTGGTTTGCATTCTCAAGGATCTGTAGGAACTAAAAATCTAAAATGTTTCCCCTTGACATGACTCAAATCAACTTAACAGGATGTTTTTCGTTATTTTTCTTAAAAGGGGTCATATTTTCTACATCTAAACACTTCCTTGTGGTCTACATAACATGTAATGATGGTTCTTTGGCCAACATTTTGCATAGATTATGATTTACAGACCGTTTTCAAGCTGCTTTCCGTCTCTTCAGGGTGCACCATTTCGCGGACGGTCCTATCTACGTGCTTCCACTTTGACAGCATCGTTTCTACGTCATCTTTGTTGTAGTTTTTAGCGCTTCCATATGGAGTTTATACATAATAAATTAGAACTATACACTACTTTTTATTGGAAATGGCAACAGGGGAGGGTGCATGTGCATGTAAGAGACATTCTGCCCCACAACAAGAAGATAGAGAAAAACAAGGAACTTTTTGACTACAACGTCAGACTACAATGGCAGAGGCTTGTAAAACTCTTCGGGTAATCCTCTACAATATATGGAGATATCCACTGACGTCACACTTGGGAAAAACGTCACAAATTGTAGAAATTCCATACGGATTGTTTGGAGTTCAGTTTCAGTTCAGTTTATTTATTTAAATAGCACATTTAAAAACAACCCCAGTTGGCCAAAGTGCTGTACAGACATAAGAAACAACGGGGCTACTTGGTGTAAGCATTTAAAAACAATAAGTACAATTTAAAAATTAACTCTAAAAGTAACTGGGAGCCAATGAAGGGAGGCCAGTACAGGGGTAATGAATGTGCTCACGTCATTTGGTTTTGGTTTAAAGACAAGCAGCAGAATTCTGAGAGGAGGAATTATGATTGCAAGATTGTTTTATTAATACCCTCCATGATTTGATTTAAAATGTTCAGGACTTATGCAATCTTATCCCAAATACACAAAAACAAGTCCTCAAAAATTGGTCTCCTTTGAAATGCAGCGCCTCCTGTGAAGTCACAGCACAAAATGTGCTTCCCAAACTTTATTGAGCCAAGGTACATACATCAGAAAAATGTCTTGGCACAACCCCAAACACACCATGTTGTTAATTATATACCTTCTGCTATAGTGAAACAACTTAATAATATTTTTTTCTGCCTGTCACTATATGTCATAGGCATGGATAGATCGACAAGGATCCATTTTCTGTAAACAACAAATAAGACATTTTGCACCAAAGAAGTGAACTTGGATAATTTGGATGATCTCTCACCGAACACTAACGTGTTACCGCACAGTAGTTGGGACAAAGCAGGCTTCGTACCACAGCAAGTTTTAACTGTAGAAAAAGATGCCATAGCAGACTTTTTTCACAGCGAAGGAGAAGACTAGGACACCTCTTCCAAGAGCACACACGTCCCTCCCCCCACCTCTGTGCTCCCTCTGCCTACCTGCTCCTTTCTCTTCAGCTCCTCCTTTGCTGAAGCTTATAAATGTGGATTTTACTTTTTTAAATATTTATTATTGTGGCAATAGGGTTGTTGAAGCTAAGGACTTAAAGCTGATTTCTGATTGTTTGTGAGGGCACCAAAGGGACGTCTGTGCGTGTGCTGGTGTTGGCAGAGTTGCACACGCAGCACAGCAGTTTGTCATTGTTGTTGTTTTGGATTGTTTTTAAATAAAAAGCTGATCCCCCCTTGTTATGTTTGTTTGATACTGTATAGGATTTTATATTGTGTTCAAAGTGTACAAACCTTCACTAAAATATGGACTTTTGTAAAGGCTGGAACCCATAATTCATATTTACATTGTTTCTTATATAGACATTTGCTTCACTATACAAACTTTCTGATTTACAAACTGTGTTAACGAACCTAGTTAGTTAATTTAGGTTCTACTGTATTATGCATAAAGCATCAATTTGGTAAATAGGTCAAGAGCAAACAAGAAAGAAAAAGAGATTGAGTCGTACCTGCCGCTCCTCTCCTGCACTCAGCACGTAAGCGAGGACACTGTGAAGCTCCTCTGGTGTCGGGGACTTGAGTAAGTCTTTGAGCAGCTCAAACAACAACGTCTGAATGTTCTGCTTTTCATCTGAGAGAGAGCTGCCATCTTTTTCCACACTGCAAATGACACACCATGGAACTGCATGAAATGGTATTCTTGGTATTCTCCCCTCCGTCCAGAGGAAGCATCTCCAAGTTCACCTGTAGTACGTGCGAATGGTGTCAAGAATGTACTGGACTCCGTACTTCCTCTTCAAGCGCTGCTTTCCTTTGTGTATAACAGTGGAAATGTACCGGACGTGAGCTTTTGGAAAGAAAGTAACATCCCTTTAGTATGACAACACCAAAGAAATGCATCCATTTACAAAACATATCCTTTGTATATTTTGAGGACAGTCCTGCCGCTGTGTGCATTTCCATTTGAAAGCAGCGTACAAGACTTTTCATCGGAAATGAAAGGTTCGGCCCTGGGTGCACTGATTAACAACAAAAAGGCTGATTATGTCTCACCCTGACAAACCGTAAAATGGCTTCTGGTCCAGATGCGGAAATCAAAGAGCAGGTGCTGGTAGAGCTGCTGCAGAAGTGGGCTGTTTCCCTCATTGAAAACCTGCTCAAGTAACAGCTGACATGCGGTCAAAACATTCAGGTCCATCTTGCTGCCTGGAACCTGCACACAGGAGAGGTAGATATGTTTTCATCGTTTTCATGCTGATTATGCACCTTTTTTGTCATTTACTCAATATCAGACTTGGAATCGTTTTTTTTCCTGTAGCAACCTCGCAATAGACATAGAAGCGGCCCAATTCTGCATTTTGTCCACAAACAACATACAGTAGTGCCACAACTTACAAGCTTAAGTGGCTCCGTGACAGAGCTCTTGACTCAAAACCCTTATATCATAAATCAATGTCTCCCACTGAAATGAACTGAGACCAATTTAATGGGTGCTTTCCCCCTCAAAACAGCACAATTTTAACATGTAACCTTTACATTGTGCCAAATATGCCTCTGTACGAACACTTCATTCATTCATTTATTTTGCATGCAGCTTGAAGCCATCGGGGGCTGCCATTTTAATGACATCACTTCCTGTACACGTGGGCATCCTATTTACATCCTATACACACGGGAGAGGCCATTTCGAAAAGCTTCGGCGGCAACGGCACTGACGTATTTATTTCCATAATTGTCGTACCTAACGCCAGTCAGAGCTGTGTCAGCCTGTCTGAGAGATCACTTTGTATGATCATCCATCCATCCATTTTCTACCGCTTGTCCCATTTGGGGTCGTGGGGGTGCTGGAGCTTATCTCAGCTGCATTCGGGCGGAAGGCGGGGTACACCCTGGAACAAGTCGCCACCTCATCGCAGCGCCAACACAGATATACAGACAACATTCACACACTAGGGCCAATCTAGTGTTGCCAATCAACCTATCCCCAGGTGCATGTCTTTGGGGGTGGGAGGAAGCCAGAGTACCCCAGAAACACTCTAAATGTGTCTAAACTCTCACAGTCTCGCTGTATAGCTTCGTGTTGCTAGACAACCGGTTTAAACAAGCGTTTTAGCCAATTAGCCCACGGCTAGTGGCACCTTTAGTTCGAGGATTTTATCAGCGAAGGGGGCTTTGATCTGGAGCAAGTCTTTAATTCTGATTAAACCGAAAAAGATGCCACAGCGGACATTTTTTATAGCGAAGGAGAATGCACTATTTTGGGTTAACTATGAACAAAATGCGATTATCGCAATTAAATATTTTAATCGTTTGACAGCCCTAATATTATATATATATATATATATATATATATATATATATATATATATATATATATATATATATATATATATATATATATATATATATATATATATATATATATATATATATATATATATATATATACACTACCGTTCAAAAGTTTGGGGTCACCCAAACAATTTTGTGGAATAGCCTTCATTTCTAAGAACAAGAATAGACTGTCGAGTTTCAGATGAAAGTTCTCTTTTTCTGGCCATTTTGAGTGTTTAATTGAACCCACAAATGTGATGCTCCAAAAACTCAATCTGCTCAAAGGAAGGTCAGTTTTGTAGCTTCTGTAACGAGCTAAACTGTTTTCAGATGTGTGAACATGATTGCACAAGGGTTTTCTAATCATCAATTAGCCTTCTGAGCCAATGAGCAAACACATTGTACCATTAGAACACTGGAGTGATAGTTGCTGAAAATGGGCCTCTATACACCTATGTAGATATTGCACCAAAAACCAGACATTTGCAGCTAGAATAGTCATTTACCACATTAGCAATGTATAGAGTGTATTTCTTTAAAGTTAAGACTAGTTTAAAGTTATCTTCATTGAAAAGTACAGTGCTTTTCCTTCAAAAATAAGGACATTTCAATGTGACCCCAAACTTTTGAACGGTAGTGTATATAGTCAAGGTTACTGTGGTTTATCCATTATACAGTGCTCAATACCGGGGTAGAACAGAATATACGTTAGGTCAGGAAAAAACGCAGAGCCTATTTCAACCCGACAAGCCTGTATGTACAAACATGTACGGTATATACACACACACATACATATATATATACACACACATATACATACAGTATATATACACACACATTATTGGGTCTTCAAAGTGCAGTTTATGTTTTACTAAAATAGAGACTTATATCGAGGCTAGAACCAATTGTTCATGTTTACATTGATTCTTATGTGGAACTCTGCTTCACTATACAAACTTTTCGGTTCACGAACCGTGTTCAAGAACCAATTCAGTTCTTAAATCAAGTTTTCACTGTACTAGTTATATTACATTAATATTTTTACATCAATTTCTGGAAACCGATTTAGAATCGGAATAAATATTAATTGCAATTCAGAAGTGAATCGATTTTATTATTTTAGAATTGACTTCCACTGTATCTCCTTCCAGCTGCTTCAACGTCAAACACATCAGCAGCAGCATATTCATATTTTCATAGATAAATGTCTGCTGTTTAGATATAATTTTAACATTTTTGGATGGCCTTAAACTCATTCTGCCTCAGTATGGTGCAAACCAGCAGTAATACACTCAAACTGCTTTGTCAAGTTGTTGATATTTGCAATGTTTTTGATTATTTATTTATTTAATTTAATTAATATCACTCACTTCTTCTTCTGATCACTGTCCTTCACACACACTTTCTTCCTTCCCATGGTTAAAAAAAAAACAAGTTACGTTGATCTCTGGCTATGAGATAATGCTAGCAAATAAGACCCGATGATTTGGTCGGATTTTACAGGGTTCACTGTTACATTTGCTGCGCCAAGTAATGTCTGGGATGCTTGTAGCTCAAATTTTTGCTCACAACCTAAACATAACAATTAGCCGAGAGACAGCTCTTATCTCAACACTCATAAAGTGAGGTAGCAAATAAAACCACATGTATTGTTATAACAATGTACTTACTTTGCAGAGCATGGCTCCTATGATGCTGGGCCCGTGGCACTGAAGCAGGCCTTCCTGATTGACAGGGTGACGGCGCAGCATGTTCTTCAGCATCAGCAAGTAGGCTGCAATGCTGTTCCTCTCTAGTCTTGTTTCTGAAGGGTAGAAAAACAACAGACACACATTGACAAACTTATTGACAGTCACAATGCATGCAAAATAACAAGAGATTAGAGACGATGTGTGTCAAAAGTGCCATTTTCGACCCACAACTTGTTATAAACTATCCCTCAGCATGTTCTTAAAAATAAATTGAATTCATTATTAATAATTTATATTGTTAGATATGACACCATTTATTTTACCACCGACAGCACAAAGCTAAGATGTGAATGTTTTGTTCATAGCTTAGCATGTATGGACCTACATTTGATTGGTTTGAGCATCTTTTATGTATAAAATGTATCAAAGTAGCCCACCCCATATATTCAGTTGTCCTTGATGGAAAAAAAATTGGACACCACTGTCAGAGACACAAAAGCCACTTTTAGTACTACATGGCTGTAAATTACTACAATGTATCCCACAGGACATTCTGGATCCCCCTATACATTCTTACAGCAAGTGATATTTACAACTATAAATATAATGTATCCCAGTGGGACATACTGTAACCTTGTAGCTTGCATTTAGATCCAAATTTTGAATTTCTATACAATGGTACGTTTGTTTTTTTTATACGCCCCCCTTTTCGTATCATTGGTTTTTTGACAAAAAACATTTCCATCCAAAACTTGCCCCAGTTTTTGTATATTGTTGAACAATTTTTTGTTTAACATTCCATAGAATGAAGTGTCCAAACAAAGAATTTCACGAGTCACTCACAATCCCACAACCCCTACATAAGTAGGGCTGTAACAATATAATCATTTTATGTCACAGATATTGTGACCAAAATTATGACGGTTATAATGATTATCGCGGTATTGTTGAATGTGCTCAAAAAGTACTTACCGTATTTTTCGGACTATAAGTCGCAGTTTTTTTCATAGTTTGGCCGGGCTCCAGTGTGACTTATATATGTTTCTTTCCTTCTTTATTAAGCATTTTCGGCAGGTGCGATTTATACTCCGGTGCGACTTATACTCCGAAAAATACGGTATATACAATCTGAAATTTTTTAACCAGGTTTTATTTTTGTTAAAAAAAAACTAAAGTAAACCAACTCGCTAACGAGCAAGCTAATGCTAGTCAGGCCATGAGTTTATTGATCACGTTTTTTTGATCATTTAAATTTAATACAGTAATCGTCGGGAATTTTACCGCGGTTATCATTATTGCAATTTATCGTTACATCACCAGTCCCTGTGCTTTTTTAATTGAATATAACTCAGTGTTGATTTTTACAGCAGTTTTAATTTAGTTTTTTGACGAAAATATATTTTAGTTGTAGTCATATTTTAGTCATCTAAATTAGTTTTACTTTAGTTTTGACAATTACAAAATTACAGTAAATTTTGTTGACCAGAATATAAAAGTATGAAGGATAACGCATCTTTGAATTTGTTTTGATACCACCTTTATTAAGTTTATTACAATTACTGTACAATGTATACATCAACATTGTTTAACATAGCATATACAGATGCATTTCAATAAATCTGAATATGGTGCATCACATTATTTCAGAATCAGTTCAGACTAAGAGACTACATAAACCCGCAGAAAGGTTTTCAGGTCATTTCTGAACATGCATTCAATAGAGTGTAGTATGCAAATTGTCGGGCAGATCTTCCGCCAGTTTATTAAGCAAATGGGTTATATTTGTATAGCGCTTTTCTACCTTCAAGGTACTCAAAGTGCTTTGACACTATTTCCACATTCACCCATTCACACACTGATGGTGGGAGCTGCCATGCAAGGCCCTAACCACGACCCATCAGGAGCAAGGGTGAAGTGTCTTGCTCAAGGACACAACGGACGTGACAAGGTTGGTAGAAGGTGGGGATCGGACAAGGAACCCTCAGGTTGCTGGCACGGCCACTCTCCCAACTCCGCCACACCGTCCCAAGTAGCGCTATGTGCATTGTGGGGTACAACATATTCACTTGCTTTGAGCAGAGTGTATAATTAAATTATGCGCAGTGCGCACATTTGTATTGCGAACACATGCACTGTACACAGAAGTGTACAGTGAATGAAAATATGTGTGCATTTTTATGGTCATATGAAGAAACAAACTGGTTGTATGCACAATAATGAGTGTGCACAATAATAAATATGCAGCAACCATTGCTACAAAACTAACATATCTTACATAGCTGTCGTTCTTTATGTGTTATCTTGAAAAATTACTAATCTGCTATTTTGGGTTGTCAAGTTGAGCAATTAATAGCTGAGGATATCAATTAAAGTGAACTGTACAGGTATAATTGGAGGGTCAGCTCGGTTCAGCCAGAGGCATCATGGTTTACTACAAAAAAACATGTTTTTTGGATTATAAGTCACATTTTTTTCATAGTTTGGCCGTGGGTGCGACATATACTCCGGAGCGACTTATGTGTGAAATTATTAACACATTACTGTAAAATATAAAATAATATTATTTATCTCATTCGCGTAAGAGACACACACACGTCAGCAATCGTCACTCACACGTCAACCAATAAGAATTTGGCGGGGGAGGGTCATGGCAGAAGTGCATTGTGGGTCATGGGATGCTAACTGCTATATGCTATATGCTACTGCCGTAGCTATTAAAATGGATCACATCAACATTGGCGGTAACTTATAAAAACTGAGAAGGACTGAACAAAAATGGCACCGAAAAGGAAATCATATACTGCAGATTACAAGCTGGATGTAGTGAAATATGCAGCAGAGAACGGCAATCGAGCAGCAGAAAGAAAGGACATACCAGAGGCGACACCGGGGAGGAAGATTTTATCGGATTTAGCGATCGGGAGTGACAGATTGTTTGGTAAACGTATTGCATGTTCTATATGTTATAGTTATTTGAATGACTCTTACCATAATATGTTACGTTAACATACCAGGCACGTTCTCAGTTGGTTATTTATGCGTCATATAACGTACACTTATTCAGCCTGTTTTTCACTATTCTTTATTTATTTTAAATTGCCTTTCAAATGTCTATTCTTGGTGTTGGATTTTATCAAATACACTTTTTTCCTTCTTTATTGTGCATTTTCGGCCGGTGCGTCTTATACTACGGAGCGACTTATAGTCCGAAAAATACGGTAGTTTGTTTTTAAGTAAGTATTTATTTTTGGACGTATGGTATAGTAAGCGGTCTTGCTCCTTTTCTACCGCGTTTAATAGTAACAGTAATTCAGTACAGTATAAGTCCAACCATCCATTTTCTACCGCTTGTCCTTTTCGGGATCGCGGGGGTTGCTGGAGTCTATCCCAGCTGCGCTCAGGCGGAAGGCGGGGTACACTCTGGACAAGTCGTCACCTCATTTTTAAATATTAGCTTGGGCCTACTTACTGTTGCGAAAAAGTCCCAATTGTTAGTCTGCAGACGGCGCTCAAGGTTTTGTATTTTTACCAAAGCAAATCTAGCCACAGGGCTTACAAGTTGTTATGTTGTCTACCGCGGCAAAGGTGAAGTGTGTCCATATGTCTTCTCTTCTCTTTCTTCCTGGTGTAAAAGACATAATGAATAGATGTCTTGTATTGAGTCTAGTTTTCCAGGTGAAAAATCTTTCCCACCCGCCCCCTCTCCAACATGCAACTGGGATTGGATATTTTGTCTCACCTGCCAAAATATAATTGTCTATGTCAACATCTTTGTCTCGTTTTAATTATTTTAATACATTTTCAGTTAATTTCCTCTTTGTTTTAGTCAACCTGCTTTTGTTTTCATTCGTTATCGTCCTAAATTCGTCAAGGGAAAATAGGTTGTAGATGATAAAAAAATAATAATTTTTTAGTCAACAAAATGAACTCTGGTACAACTGCAAAATAAGCCACCATGGGGCCAAAGAAAGAGGGAGTGCCAACACTTTATAGCAAAGTTTGAAGGTGGCATGCGTGTGGCTCAACCCTCCCCTCCTCCCTCTCCACTCATCGGCGTCTTGACCAACAAGAGTCTACCAAAAAGGGTAAAAGTAATGTTAAATCCTTATCCATCCATTTAATTGGTCATTTACATGTATGTACCATTGTTCACTGTAAGTGAATTCCATTTATTCTCCCTAAAATGTTTGGAAGGGACTGCTAAGGTACAGTAGCACTGTGTCTGGTAGGTGAGAGCTGACCTGAAGACTGGTTGAGTGGCAGCAACATGGTGGCCGGGCCCCGCGACGTACTCAGCTCTTGCCCGAGCAGTTCTGAAATCTCCTGACTGGCGCTGTAAACCTGCTCAGCCTCGCATACTTGCTCAAGGAGTGGTAGCAGGACCTCTACACCTCCCACCACGTTGATGACATCCTGTGGAAGAAACGTTAGCCATAAATAGTTGTGAATATTTAAATCTCAATATCTTTACGAGACCGTCTCTGCCACTACCTTAATGTCCCAGTTGACCACTCTGTGTCCTGTTAGCCTGCCATCATATTGATGATTGGGGGACAGATCTTGACATATCTGGCTCTTGAATGCCTGAAGCATAGACATAAAATAACATGTAGGGTTGTCATTGTATTTTTTTAGGGCCTGTGACTCATTTTTAAAAAAACTATTGCAAAAAAAACATAAGTGGTATAAAAGAGCAAACAGGTGTAATGTAACAAGAAAATGTTACAATATTGACACTAATAAAAAGCTGCCCTTCAGGCAGTTTTTTAAACTTTAAAACGGACATTTCTAAAAAAAAAAAAATCAAGATTATTGTTGGTATGATTTAAAATCATTGTGGGTATGAATTATTGACCTATTCAAGGCTCTAATTCAGTGGTTCTTAACCTTGTTGGAGGTACTGAACCCCACCAGTTTCATATGCGCATTCACAGAACCCTTCTTTAGTGGGAAAAAAAATTAAAAAAATAAAAAAAATAATTCAAATTCAAGACAAAGTTATATGTTTTTGGTAACACTTTAGTATGGGGAACATATTCTAAGTAACAAAGACTTAATTTAGAGTTATTTGGTCAGGGTTAGGATTAGAGGGTTAGGGCCAGGGTTAGAGGGTTAGGGTTATAATAAGGCCATGCCGAATAAGGCATTAATAAGTACTTAATAATGACCAGTTAAGAGACAATATTTTACTAATTTGCATGTTAATAAGCAACTAATTAATGGTGAATATGTTCCCCATACTAAAGTGTTACCATGTTTTTTACTGGTGCACAAAATGAACCGTGCATGAACATCACCTTGTTCAAAGAACAAAACCAACACAGTGCATAAACTCACAACAAATTACACACCTGCAAATCAGTGTGACTTCTGCTGTTGCCGTATCCGTAATACGCCGATAGGGAGAAGTTTTTATTTACACGATGAGTCGGGTGTGTCTTGACCTCCGCCGAACCCCTGAGCCCGACTCACCGAACCCCTAGGGTTCGATCGAACCCAGGTTAAGAACCACTGCTCTAATTACTGCATATTAAATATACTTTTATGGGGAAAGTATTGCATACATTATTTTGTGTGTTTGCCATATAAATAAACATTGTTTTCTTTGACAAAAAGAGCATAAAACATAAGCACACATAAAAAATTATAGAAACGTATAATCGATGGATAGGGGCTGTATTATGCAAAACAATTTTTTTTCTAACCTGATTGTACCTGCTTATGTGTATTTGGGATCATTAGTCCTGAAAACTGTGGAGGATATTTTATTATATATAATACAGATATTAATAAAACAATCATGCCCTCCATTCTACTTCATCCAAACGGACCGTTTGAGATTTGTCAGTTCTGTGAAGTTTTTCAGACATGTGACATCAAATGACAAAAAACCCATTGTACGACACAAAGACGAAAATGCCCTGTTATCGGTTGTCACTCCACAAACTTTCAGCCTCCCCTGAAGTAAGAAAGTACCTTACTTTTAACTTTTATGATTCGTGGCAATGCACCTTTAACTCGGAAGAAGTCCCTCTTTGTGCGTGCAAAGTACTTCGAAGAGTCCTGCTTCAAAAACCTGCTCCTTTATAAAGATGGATTTTTTAATAAAGTACCTTTAATGGCGGGCTTGGTGCCTTGGCACGTTGTGTAAATCGTAAATAAAAACAGAATACAATGATTTGCAAATCCTTTTCAACCTATATTCAATTGAATAGACTGCAAAGACAAGATGCTTAACATTCAAACTGGAAAACGTTTTTTTTTGTAAATATCAGCTCATTTGAAATTTGATGCCTGCAACATGTTTAAAAAATGCTGGCACAAGTGGCAAAAAAGACTGAGGAAGTTGAGGAATGCTTATCAAACACTTATTTGGAACATCCCACAGGTGAACAGGCTAATTGGGAACAGGTGTGTGCCATGCTTGCGTCTAAAAGCAGCTTCCATGAAATGCTCAGGAATTTAGGGATTTCACCATCTACGGTCCGTAATATCATCAAAAGATTCAGAGAATCTGGAGAAATCACTGCACGTAAGCGATTATATTACAGACCTTCGATCCCTCAGGCGGTACTGCTACAAAAACCAACATCAGTGTGTAAATGACATCACCACATGGGCTCAGGAACACTTCAGAAAACCACTGTCAGTAACTACAGTTGGTCGCTACATCTGTAAGTGCAAATTAAAACTCTACTATGCAAAGCGAAAGCCATTTATCAACAACACCCAGAAATGCCGCCGGCTTTGCTGGGCCCGAGCTCACCTAAGATGGACTGATGCAAAATGGAAAAGTGTTCTGTGGTCTGACGAGTCCACATTTTGAATTGTTTTTGGAAACTGTGGACTTTGTGTCCTACGGACCAAAGAGGAAAAGAACCATCCAGATTGTTACAGCATCTGTGATGGTATGGGGGTGTATTAGTGCCCAAGGCATGGGTAACTTACACATCTGTGAAGGCACCATTAATGCTGAAAGGTACATACATGTTTTGGAGCAACATATGTTGCAATCCAAGCAATGATATCATGGACGCCCCTGCTTATTTCAGCACAACAATGCTAAGCCATGTGTTACAACAGCGTGGCTTCATAGTAAAATAGTTAGTGTACTAGACTGGCCTGCCTGTAGTCCAGACCTGTGTCCCATTGAAAATGTGTGGTGCAATATGAAGCCTAAAATACCACGATGGAGACCCCGGACAGTTGACTGCTGTACATCAAGCAAGAATGGGAAATAATTCCACCTGAAAAGCTTCAAAATTGGTCTCCTCAGTTCCTAAACGTTTACTGAGTGTTGTTAAATGGAAAGACCATGTAACACAGTGGTAAAAATGCCCCTGGGCCAACTTTTTTGCAATGTGTTGCTGCCATTACATTCTAAGTTAATGATTATTTGTCCAAAAAAAATTCAGTTTCTCAGTTTGAACATTAAATATCGTGTCTTTGCAGTCTATTCAATTGAATATAAGTTAATAAGGATTTGCAAATCATTGTGTTCTGTTTTTATTGACGAATTACACAATGTGCCAACTTCACTGGTTTTGGGTTTTGTATTTATATATATATATATATACACATGTATATGTGTGTATATATATATATATATATATATATATATATATATATATATATATATATATATATATATATACACTACCGTTCAAAAGTTTGGGGTCACAGTAAAATGTCCTTATTTTTCAATGAAGATAACTTTAAACTAGTCTTAACTTTAAAGAAGTACACTCTATACATTGTTAATGTGGTAAATGACTATTCTAGCTGCAAAGGTCTGGTTTTTGGTGCAATATCTACATAGGTGTATAGAGGCCCATTTCCAGCAACTATCACTCCAGTGTTCTAATGGTACAATGTGTTTGCTCATTGGCTCAGAGGGCTAATTGATGATTAGAAAACCCTTGTGCAATCATGTTCACACATCTGAAAACAGTTTAGCTCGTTACAGAAGCTACAAAACTGACCTTCCTTTGAGCAGATTGAGTTTCTGGAGCATCACATTTGTGTGGTCAATTAAACGCTCAAAATGGCCAGAAAAAGAGAACTTTCATCTGAAACGCGACAGTCTATTCTTGTTCTTAGAAATGAAGGCTATTCCACAAAATTGTTTGGGTGACCCCAAACTTTTGAACGGTAGTATATATATATATATATATATATATATATATATATATATATATATATATATATATATATATATATATATATATATATATATATATATATGTATATATTTGTAGCCTAGCTTACTACATATTCCAAGTAGCTTGCCCATCACTGCCAGTAGTGTTTTATGCCTTAAAAACTGTGTTTTCTTTGACAAAAAGGGCATAAAACATAAAAAATACATTTGAAATGTATGTCTACGAATAAATCTGAAATTTCTCTATAGATATTTAGTTGTTGAAAGTAAAATAAAATATATATTGATATATGACTTGTATTTAACACTTTAAACATTGAGCCCCTTTTGGGTCTCCAGGACCTTTACATTTGCCAAAATTGAGTGGAACCCTAATGGTTATAATAAATATTGTATTGGTTTTGAAAATGAAAAATATCAAAATGGCCCCTGCATGCTTTAATTTTTCAGTGTGCGGCCCTCAGTGAAAAAAAGTTTGGACATCTCTGATTTATAGAATGTAGTGCTTCCTTATAACAACTTGCAACTTTGGCGGCAAGGTTACCTGAGGAGTGTAGTAGAGCAAAAGCTTGCTATTGAGCTCTGACAACTCTCCATCCGCTTTGAATAAGGACACATGATTGGGGCCTGCAATGGGGGGCAGAAAGCAATGCAACATGACACGCACAAAGGTGGGTTTTGTCTTAATGGAGACAACAACCTACCTGCAGCGTGTAGAGCTCTGATCTGGGCCTGCTGCAGAGCCTCATGGCAGATGAAGGCACTGCCCAGGAGGCCATCCAGAGAGCTGGGTGTTCCCCAGTTGGTGTCCTGCAGTCCCGCTGGGATGGTGTGCACCGGGCAGTCACCCCAGCGGCCCGCTGCGGAGGAGGCTGGAAAGGACTGGGAACGGAAGAGGGAAGGGCTGTGGGGGGGAAAGGCAAATTCTGGAGACTGTCCGGAGGATACGGATGTAGGTAGATTGGGCGAGGTGGTGGTGGTAGTGGTGCGGTTGCCTGCAGAGCCGATGCAGCAGGAAGTAAACGGCTACGGGGGGTAAATTTATTATTTTCAAATAAGCAATAATATTTTATGTATTTTACAACTCTATAAGCAGAAAACCTGACACATAAATTTAAGTTACCTCACTCAAGGATGGAAATCGAAGCTGAGTGGTTTTATACAGCTCTCCATCAATGAAGATGTTGACCAGGTTCTGACCGAAAGGACGACGGCCTTGAATGTGGACTATGGCAACTGCATGCTGTAAATATGAATAAAAAAGCACAATGATTTCAGGAGGTATTGGATAAAACCTTTATGTTAAAAACAGTTTTACCCATGGGCCATTAGGATCTTGAATCTGTTCCAATAGCCTACACTGTTTTTCACTGTTGCACTGCTGTTCGTACTGGCTCTTATCTTCAATATGTTATTTTTTTGTGTCTTGTATTTTAACTGCACTTAACAGAGTAGCCACTCGTAATTGTGTCATGCTCTCAATAAGTTGAGGTCTTGGATTGACCTTTTTTCACAATATTGATTATTTCCTCTTTTGAACTCTTTTGAGGAACAGAGTTGGGGTTTCTATATATGGTGTCTTTCAAGTCCTCAACTGACTCAGGATCTGGAATCTTTTCCTCCAGATTTGGTCCAAAGCTTTCAACTACTTAGTTCATATATTAATTTTTTACATTTCCCTCTGAGAAGTATTTAGGATAGTCTTTTTAGCACCATTTTAACAATGCTATTTAGGATGCCCCATGTTGCTCTCATATTGTTTTTGTTCCGGTCCAATAATTGACTAATATTGTTTTCTACATATTCATAGTATGCCAGTTAGCTTGTTCTTATACGTTTTGTACTTGTTTTTGCTTCTGTAGATCTTTGTGTTATAAATGTTCTATATAATGTCTTCTTCTTTTCGTAAACATTTTACAGTCCTTTTGTCATCAATGGTTGATTATTTTTCTTTTGCTTCATACTAAGTTATTTCAATGGACAGTGTTTGTCATAAAGCCTCTCCAAGGTATTAAAGAAAATACCATATGCATCATCGACATCATTTTCACTGTTTTCTCAGATCATTTTTTAAAGCTGTCATACTTTGTTCTGTACATATTCTTCGAAAAGTACTTTTGTCATCAATGTTCCTCTTGTAGTTTCCGTCATAGATTATGAAAACTGGCAGATGATCACTGATGTCGGATATTAGCAGGCCACTTGTGGTATTATTATCAAACTCATTAGTAAAAATATTATCAATAAGTGAGGCGCTGTGTCCTGAGATTCTGCTTGGCCTTGTGATTTTAGGATATAAACTCAGGCTATACGTTGTGTCAAAGTCATCTATGGGCTTTTGTTTATTAGGGTTCAAGTGGTTAATGTTGAAGTCTCCACATGAAAAGGTTTTTTTTTGACCGATTTCAGTAAAAGTTGCCTTAATCCAGTTCTCAAACGTATCAATGTTTGACTTCGGTGATCTATATATACAACTGATCAGTACGTTTTTGTTTTTTTCATGACATATTTCAATGGTTATACATTCTAAGATATTATCAATAGCTAGTGACATATTTTTTACCACTTTGTAGTTTAGGTTCTTCATCACGTACACAGCTACTCTCCCTCCATTCTTGTTGATTCTGTTGATTTAATTCAGTTCATATAATTCCAGGTCAAAATCCATTCCTTCTTTAGCCTCCATCCATGTTTCTGAGATAGCGATAACTTTGAAGGGTTCGTTGAATTGTTCCAAAAACTGCTTCACATTGTTGTAGTTAGCATACAATTCTGCTGTTTAAATGAATAATCGACAGTTTGTTGTCTATTTTAATGTATCTGGATCTATATCCTTATTTAATTGCGGACTATTCTAATGTATGCTGCTGAAGGTTTTCAGTTCCATACTTTCCTGTTCACCAATCATTTGTGTTGCTCTATGCCCTTGGAGAGTTGTAATTTTGTAGTTGAATGTCAATGTATGTTTTCTGTCAGACTCCATTATCGTTGCTGTTGTTGTTGTTGTAGTTGCAGGGAGTTCTGATGTCTTTGACAACTAGGACTCTTGCTTGTGGACCTGATTTTCAGCTTTATGTAGATTTTGCAGTTGGCGCTCCAAGTTCCCTGAATTTTCCCTTGTTTCTTAGTGAGGTGTTTGATAACAATATAGCGTTCTATTCTATTCTACATATTGTGTTTGAAGGTCCCGTGTTGTACTGGTTTTTACCTATTTGAAATAAACATTAGTAGAAGTGATTCTGGAGTTTAGACAGTATTGATGGGTATCGTATACATTTTAACCGATACTAGTACCAAATCAAACTCAAACAGTGCTTGAACCGGTACTTAGAAAATAGAAAAAACATATTTTGGTTAAAAAAAGCACAACACTTTTATGTTTTTACGAAATTGTTTGACGTTCAAGTTGAACAGATTAGTAATTTAAATACCCAGTACTTCAATTACATAAATAAATTGATAACTAAGTAAAACAATTAAAAAATAACAGATACAATTTGTCTATATTTATTGCAACAACGGTATAAAACACAGAGAATATTGGGGGGAAAACAATTGCTTGTGTTGTAATGTTGATGCTTACAATTTTGGGGTCTGTGAATGTACCTCCCTCGCAGTGTTGGACTTTAGGGCTTCTTAGAGTTGTCATGTCAATGTCAGACTCTCTGTGCCTACTTACAAGACATCAATTGCACTATTGTATATCAACTAAGGGGACATTAAAAACTAATCAATCATGTTGCAATTGAATCAACAGTGCCTCTTCTGGTTGCAGCCAGTAGTGTTCTCCATTTTGTGTCAGTTATTAAAGAGGCTGTTTGCAATCTTTACGGAGCTGCCTAGAGATCCAACTTTCCAATGTGTTTTCAGCATTATATCCTTCCCTCTTACGGCTTTGATGATGAAAATACGCCGTAAGTAACACGAGCATGCACGTTAGCTTTATATGTTGTTAGTCAACGATAGCATTTAGTTAGCTATCATTGAATGTATATTCTATCATCACAACAACATGACTGCAAATTGATTTGTGCATGTGCATGCGCTCCCTGTGTTTGAGCGTGGACGAAACAACGGTGAGTGAAAAACCTGAACGGCAAATACATTTCCTAGGGAAATTTCTATTCTATAAAATTAATAATTGGCAAATACACTAGAACTTCGATTTTAAGAACCCCTCTATTTCCAAACTTTTCAATTTACGAACTTTTAGATCGAGCCAAATATGCGTCTGTGTGCTAACCATGTTTCTGTGTATGAACGCTTCAATCATTCATTCATTCTGTGTCCCGCCAGCAGGCAAAATGCAGGGCGCAGCATTTTTGGCGAGGCGAAGCCCTCCATGTAACTTGCTGAGCTGTACATTACTAATCACTCCTCAACGCTTCAGCATGTGTGCTTTTTTTTCAGTTTTTTCGGCTTTTGACAAGTTTTGTCCATTTCGCCACTCAATAGGAGCCTCAAAAAGACAACATATCAGCGTGGAAAGAAAGAAGGAATCGCTATAGAAGTAAAAAAAAAAAGACTTTGTGAGGAGTACGTTAATGCCGCTCACACGTATGGATCGACAAAGCAGATTTCTTACCACAGCAAATTTTAAAAAGTGATGAGACTGGACCTTTCTGGAAAAATATGCCAAAGCAGACTTATTTAACAGCGAGAAGGAGAAGACTACCTCTCATTCTGCGGCGCCTCTTTCAAGAGCAAACACACACACTTCCCGACGGAGCACCCTCCCTTCTCCCCCTCTGTTCGCTCCTTTCTCATCAGCTCCTCATTTGCCGAAGTTAATGTAAGTGGATTTTACTTTTTTTTTTAAATGTTTACTATTGTAGCAATATGGTTTTTAAAGAAGTTAAGGATTTCTGTGATTACCGATCTTTTGTGAGGGCACAAAAGGAACTTCTGTGTGTGCACGCATGTTGGCTGAGGAGAGCATAAAGCACAGTTCAGCTAATTGCTGTTGTTGGCTTATCTTTGTCAGATATACAGTACTATATAGTACTTTGTTTTGTGTTCAGACTAGTGTGCAAAAGCTTCAGTTAAATATGGACTTTTGTCGAGGCTGGAACCCATTTTCATATTTACATTGTTTCTTACAGAGAAATTTGCTTGACTATATGAATTTTTCTATTTATGAACCCTGTTCAAGAATCAATTAAGTTCGTACATTGAGGTTCCACTGTTTAGAGACAATAAAAAAATATATACAGTAGGGAAGGGATTGATATGGCCCTATTCCATGCGTGAGAAGGGGGGTGAGGGGTAATCAATTTGCCATGCGGTCTGATGAAAATGATGGAAAGCGCCACTCTACATAGCAACTGACGCTATGTCAAAATTGGAATTGCCACAAAATAAATTTTAAGATATTCAACACTCTTCTGCATCTGGGAGCTTAAGTGGATAGTGCATTCTCCCAATTTGTCACGTTTCACGTGTCAGGTAAAAAGTCACAAATGGGGCCATATGAATCCTCTTCAAACTGTACTGTATGTTTTGTTAATCCACTAATGGTAACACAAGAGACACGATGATGTTCTTGTTATATTTGTTAGTTAAAAAAAGTAAAATTTCAGCAGGTTGCAAACAGCTTGGAGACAATTTTGAATTATTAGGGATTAAGTGGGATCCCTACTTAAGGTCAAACGCTCCTGTTACTCGACCTTGAAGAAATTGATGTGTAATATTTTCCTTGTGTTTATATTTGGGAGGGGCTGGATCCTTGCTGCACCTACCCAGCGTGAGTCAGCCAGTGGGAGTTCCGGCAGGGCGACAGCCATGTAATCCTTCTTAGTGCAAACAGCCACAACCAGCACACCCTCCATTGTAAAGAAGGCTTCCAGTCCAGTTCCACTAGCTGTAAAGAAACTATATGGAGGACAGGAGCTTTAAAAATCAAAACACACAACACAAAAGTAATTTTTCCCATGCAGGCCACACCCTTCTACCTGTAGAGCTGCTTCCTACGAGGTCCTTTTCCCATGTCATGTTGACTTGCTGCGAGCGAGTTGGTGGGAGACTTGTCCTCGTCCTGACAAGAGGCGAACTCTAGGTTGAGGCAGAGCCAAGCATGGAAGGCAAAGCTGCTGCCTGGCCAGCGCTGCACCGTGGGCACCATGATACCCGCCATGGGGGGTGAGAGATCAAAGTACTGCAAGGCGCTGTCACGACCTTCTCGTGCCGCCATCGCCGAGAGAACTTGAATGATGCGAGTGCAGAAGGGATGCACGCCGTTGTCCTGGTCCACCCTGAGCAGCCTGATAAGGCTCTTCAGTTCCTCTGGCCTCATGCACAGTGATCCCAAATCCTGCAGGAGGCCCAACAGGGCGTCTGCACACTGCCTGTCCAAGTTCTGCGGCTGCGAGAGCACCTGCAGGAGCGCCCCGACCATGCCCGCCTCCACCGCCACAGTGCGACAAGACAAGGATCCCCCGCATACGGTAGCCAGCCACTGGGCCACCAGCAGCTGCAGCTCCCTCTGGCTGTGCAGTTCAGGGAGCCATTGCAGGAGCAGCAGCAGGGGCTGATCGTTGCTGATGCCTAAATGGTGCGCGTGGGCGTACTCGCCCTCCACTGCCTGGGGAGGAACAAACATGGAGGTGGCTTTTAATGAAGATGTGACGTTCGACGCGGCGGTTAGGCGCCATTTAAAAATGTCAATTGTGGGAGAAAATGAACTGCTTTTGGTGGGTATTGAGCGGGTAATGAAAGGAAAAGGCTTTTTACCATGTTCGTCAGCTCCTGCAGCAGCCTTTTGGTGGGGTGACCTTGACTCTTCAGCACGTCAAAGAGCTGAGAGTAGCCAATCCTCTCTTTGAAAGTCTCCTGGGGAGCCCAGACAAAAATAGTGAGTGGAAAGCTGCTCCACCGAGGATGCAAAATTGGCACACTTTAAATACGGCGGGGTGAAATACAAGGCAAGGATTTAGAACGGCTTTCCTGATTCCTATATATTTTCCAGTCTCAAGAAGGTTACCAAAATATTAAAAATAACATTAAACTACTAACACAATAAGAAATATCTAATTAAATTTTTTTCACATTGGTGTTTAAATTTATACTATTATCTGTTGTTGCTTGTTATACTGCTTGATGACACTTACCGTCAGATTGCTGATTCCTTCCTGTTTCTGAGACGACCAATTCCGTATTTTTCGGACTATAGGTCGCAGTTTTTTTCATAGTTTGGCCGGGGGTGCGACTTATACTCAGGAGCGACTTATGTGTGAAATTATTAACAAATTACCGTAAAATATCAAATAATATTATTTAGCTCATTCACGTAAGAGACTAGACGTATAAGATTTCATGGGATTTAGCGATTAGGAGTGACAGATTGTTTGGTAAACGAATAGCATGTTCTATATGTTATAGTTATTTGAATGACTCTTACCATAATATGTTACGTTAACATACCAGGCACGTTCTCAGTTGGTTATTTATGCCTCATATAACGTACACTTATTCAGCCTGTTGTTCACTATTCTTTATTTATTTTAAATTGCCTTTCAAATGTCTATTCTTGGTGTTGGGTTTTATCAAATAAATTTCCACAAAAAATGCGACTTATACTCCAGTGCGACTTATATATGTTTTTTTCCTTCTTTATTATGCATTTTCGGCCGGTGCGACTTATACTCCGGAGCAACTTATACTCCGAAAAATACGGTACACGTGTCTTTTATGTTTGCTTTTATGTTTAGTTTGCACTTCATTTAGCTCCCTCGTGGTTAGTGCTATCTGGCGTCGGTCCTATAGCCACTTGTTAGATTCTGTTTTAATTTTCCTTGGTGCCTTATTTAGTTAGCGCACTGCACCACTTTGTTACTTTTTTGTAGCTTGCTGCTTCATGTAAACTGATTATTTATTATGACAGACTATATTGATCCTACACGCAGCCATGTCCTTGCATCCTGGCGTAAGCTAAACCAAATCATGGTAGAACAGGACAGTTCTGCCATCATAACAGAGAGTTGTGGCTTTTAATAATGCATTATTAAGGTCAAACATTTTATTGTAATTAATGGAATGAATTAGTTACCGCCTCTAATGCACTATTTTTAACAGCCTTACTTATGTATGTATAAGCTACGGGTGTCCAAAAAGCAGCTTAGGGCAATTTTTGTCCTGCAGTGTGACAACGACGCATATCGGCCGTTGTGACCCCAGGATGCAGAGAAGGCAAGCAGACGGAAGAAAAGGAGCACAACTCAGGAAGCAACAAAACGATGTGGCATACACTAGATCAGGGGTGCCCAAACTTTTGGAAACTTGTTTAAAAGTGCCAATTGGCCACATTGGAGCCTTGAGTATTGGCCGATACCGATATTAATCCGATACAAAATCAGCAAGAATCGTAAATATTTGTATTATTTTGTCGATCAAGTGAAATTAGTCGAACAATGAAAAACACTGTGCTGTTTATTACAATATACACAAGAAAAGACCAAGCTTGTGTGCTTATAGGAGGACATTTAGATGTTAACTGGCTGTCCAACTTTCTGCAAGTAGAATTGCTTTTATCAGACTTTATATACCGTAATTTCCGGACTATAAGCCGCTACTTTTTCCCCTCGTTCTGGTCCCTGCGGCTTATACAAGGGTGCGGCTTATTTACGGCCTGTTCTTCTCCGACACCGACAAAGAGGATTTCGGTGGTTTTAGTACGCAGGAGGAAGACGATGACACAATGATTAAAGACTGACTTTTCATATACCGGTAGGCTGGTTGTTTTGATAACGTACAGGCGAGCACTTTGTATTACTTTGCACCGTTGTATTATTTGTACTCTGCACGAATGCTGTTCGCCATGTCAAAGATGTGAAAGTTTGATTGAATGATTGAAAGATTTATTGTTAATAAATGGGACGCTTTGCGTTCCCAAACAGTCATCTCTGTCCCGACAATCCCCTCCGTGGTAGCAGGAACCCCTATATACTACAGTAATTACACATCAAAACCCTGCGGCTTATAGTCGGGTGCGGCTTATATATGGAGCAATCTGTATTTTCCCCTAAATTTAGCTAGTGCGGCTTATAGTCAGGTGCGGCTTATAGTCCGGAAATTACGGTAGATCATTTAGATGGAAGCCAATATGATCTAATCCATGTTTTTTTTTGCGGATATTGCACCAATGTCTAATATCAATATCGGATTGATACACCCCTAGTGAGCTTAAAAGAGGTCTGTATAAAGTTCAAGTTAAAGTACCAGTGATTGTCACACACACACTAGGTGTGGTGAAATTTGTCCTCTGCATTTGACCCATCCCCTTGTTCACCCCCTGGGAGGTGAGGGGAGCAGTGAGCAACAGCGGTGGCCGCGCCCGGGAATCATTTTTGGTGATTTAACCCCCAATTCCAACCCTTGATGCTGAGTGCCAAGCAGGTAGTTAATGGGTCCCATTTTTATAGTTTTGGTATGACTCAGAAATTAAATTTGGGAACACACCCTGTGGAGGGCCAAACAAACAATAGACGGGCCAAATTTGGCCCCCGACCTCCACTCTGGGCACCCTTGCACTGAACAAGGTGTAACTAAATAGAACTAAATAACAATATGGCAGAGGTGTGCTGGCAAGACAAGGAACCATGTAAAGGTGCTGCAAAACACAGAGACCCAACAGAAAATACTAGAAAATGACAACAAACACAAAACAAATAAAAAATAAAGTCCAAACTGTCAGGTGCGATCATGACATGCAGCTCACCCTCTACATATTAATTCATTACTAATGAGAAATATATTGTTAGACGTTACACTAATTTGCTCTGTAACATACAGTATACCACAAAGCTAGGATGCCAATGTTTTGTTCAGAAAGCTTATGACCAAATTTGAATTGATTTTAGCATTTTAATGTACAGAATGGCCCCCCGCATACTTCAGTTTTTCTGGAAAAGGTTGAGACACCCCTGCTGTGTGCTAACTCTGATGCTTTTAAAAGGTTGAAAATGCGTTAAAACATGCATCCCCTACTGTGTTGCCTGTGCTAACACTTTTCTGACAAATACAGCACAGAGTGAAACCGTTATTAAAACCCCAAACTTTGACCCCATACGATTGACTTGAAATTTCTCGCATACAGTAGTTAAATGCTGCGTTCAAAGGAACCCATGCAACTTAAGAGTGTAAAGCCCATTCATCACTAAATTTAGGATACACCTTTAGGGGACTGACTGGGCAAGATTGGTTGTCCATAATTTGTCTAAAACATTGAGGATATCGGTAATATCACAGTCAAATCAGGACACGCCACGGACGCCTTACCTTGGCAGATGGAGAGTTACTCATGATGGCTGTGAGGACTCCTAAAGCGTGCACTGTGATGCTGTCTGAGACTCTCCCCAGCACCTACATCAAAATAAGGAGATGCTCTTCATCTCTTTGGTGCAAAAAAAACATCACAATGTGCACCACCACCACCACCATGTGCTGGTCACCGGAAGGGAGAGAGTGCGAGAGAAATTTGAAAGCTGGAGGAAAGCACATTCATTTTTCAACAACTGCTGAAAAGAAGGCAATGTCCAAGCCCAGGCCACCAAAGAGGAAGCTGGTGCAATCAAGAATGTCATGCATACACCACCATGCACCATAATCCAGTGTCATCAACAGGGAATTCAGCCTTAAGCAAAATTGATTTAAAAATATACATTAGATACCTATCCAAGATATATAATATTAAAAATATACAATATGTACCCATCTAAGATGTTCAAGGAAGCTGGGGTCAAATGGTCAGATTGAATGATTTCTAAGCAATCTTCACATGGTTTCAATTGTTTTTATTATCCAGTATGAAAGTTAGATATGATAAGTTTGACTGTATCTCCTTTTATGTTTAAAATGATTACATCAATCCATCCATTTTCTGTATCTTCATTCGGTTTATGGGTGAGCTGGTGCCTGTCCCAGCTAGTTTTGGGCAAGAGGCATATCTGTCCCCAGGAAACTACCATACTTTGTATTGTAGCCCTCCCGGTTTTCAGTATTCTAACTGTCATGAAAAAAAGTAATAAAAAAAGGTGACAATCCACGCTAAGGTCAAATAAACCTGTGAGGACTAAGGCACAGCTCATTTACCTCACCTTAAAGGTATTTGTCTTGATTGACTTAACTGTACTTACTGTACCTCCTCAGGTTACAGCTTGACTGCAGCTGCTACTTGCTGTGCTCCAGGAGCAAATCATTTATTATAGTGCACTGTTGATTTTGGCTGTGTTTGGATTGCTTAGAATGTGCGGGAGGGTAAGAGTCGCGTTATTAAAAATGTTTTGTTTTGTGTGTGAGTGAATTTTATTTGCAATCTTCCTGTAAGCCTGTATTTGACTTGAAAGAAAATGTTATTTAAAACATTTGCGCAGTCAAACAATATTTTTTTAAATCAGATTAATCACGCTTTTGAATTTTGAATAATAATCTTTTTTTTGCTGTCTTTCATAATTCAAGTTAACTTTAAAAAAGATACCAATACTTTGACAAAAATGATATTTTATTTTGTGAATTGTGAAGAACACTTGTTAAATGTTTTTACTTGAATGCGTGTTAATTATTTGCTTAAAACTTGGTAACAAACAGTATTATTTTACGTCCCGTTTAGGGTGCATTTTGAAGTGAGTTAGCCACCCACCACACCAGTTAGAGTCTCCCCTCTTATCTTTGCACTGGCGTATGCATTAACCTGATCACTGACTGTGTAACAACCGATGCCGCCTTTCAGGTAACAATCCACGGTTAGGATAAAAGAGTGTGTTTTTTTTCATGATTAACGCAATCATTTTTTGTTGATTAATCGCATGAGGTAATGCGTTAACTTTGACACAAAAAAACTAGATTTTTGGTTAAAAAAATGTCGGCGTAAATTGCAGGTGGGCAATGAGGTCAATTTTGATAGGGAAGGCAATCACAGTCAATTACAGGACATCAAAAAAGATTACAAATACAGAATACACTTTACTAATATTTATATTTATTTTTCCGCAAAAAATTCAAAAATCTTGTTCTATCAATTTCCTTGTGCCAGCCATTTTCTATATCGCTTGTCCTCATTAGGGTAACTATCGTTGGACTGGTCGCCATCAACCACAGGGACATGAACCGATTGCAAAAAAATGTCTAAAATATGTTGAAAAAAATATTCTTACTAAATCTCCATGTTCCATTATGACACCATTACTCAAAAATCAATTTCAATGAATTATTAGAGGCCTCCCATATCAAATCAAGAACCTTATACATTTTTTAGGTAAATTAATAAAAAATGAGACAACCAAGATCAAAGGTCAAATCATTACCTGTTCTTTTTCAGCTTTTCCCAGCAACTATCGAGTCAGCATTAAACAACTGACTTGAAATGTCGGTCAGCACACTGATTTACAAACCATACGTCCAGCCTTGTTCTTATTTTTATTTATAATATTTAGAAAGATAGGGTATCAGAACAGTTCTTGCTAGTATGAAAAGGATGTACTATGTGGTCAGATGAGGTCATTCTCTCGCTTTAAAACCACATTTATCACGATCTGCGCTACCTGCTTCATAAGCGGGACTTCCTGTCGAAAGTTTCCGACTTATATTACGACCTCTAGCTGTGAACAAGTGACGAGAAGGCTGAGTTTCCTGCTGACAGATCAATATCAGCACCAAAAGTTCATCTAGGGGGGAGTACCTGGTCCACCTTGACCTCTGTGAGTAAACTTGGAGTGAGGTCGCACTCACTTGCCGGCCTTAACCTGTTGCTCTGAAAGAGCTACAGGACACACACACATATACACACACACAAATACAGACAATTAGACCCAACATTTTTGAAGCGTACCTGTGAAGTTTTGCCGTACTGTAGCTTTTAAATACAGTCAGCGATTCAGTCAGTTTTAGTACTTCAGTTTTTGTATGATTCTTCTTTTATTTTATTTATGTATATTTTATTATTATATTTTATATTAATAATAATAATTATTGTTATTATACATTATGAATTTTCATATATAATGAATAATATGTATATAAAGCTCTTCTTTGGCTGCTGAAAGACCAAAGAGGTTTGTCATATATAGTGTTGTCGCACTGTGTGGATATTATTCTGTCTGCTGATTTATTAATCGACTTGGTCATTTCCTCTTCTTGGTAACGCGCTCCCAGTTAGACTTTGGTTTGAGTGTACAAAGCTAGCTTAGCGGTAGCATAGCTTCTCTTATCCTCCTGCTGTGTTTTGCTCCGTGTGTCCGCACTAGTTCCACATTTGAGAACCGTCTACACTATTTTATTCATAATACTCAAATAATAAATATTTTAATGTTTGTCAAAATGTTTGTTCAGAATCCCCCACATCTCAATCAAGATACGTTCAACAATCGATTATTTCATCAAAAACTGCTGAAAACCCACCAGAGAGTGAAATTAAGTTGTAGCATACAGTAATGTTTCATGTCTCCAGAGTGTCAGTGAATGCACCACACTGCTACAGTAAGTCTTTCTTAAAGGGGAACTGCACTTTTTGGAATTTTGCCTGTCATTTATAATCCTTACGTAAACAAGAACACATACAGTATTTGTCTTTTTCATGCATTCTAATTCGTAATATACAGTAAGTACGAAAGTGGCTAACAATGCAGCTAATGGGAGTAATCTATTGCGCCCATAAAGCCCTCTAAAAAAACATCCCAATACCACCATAAATACTCTATTTACATCTCGTCACCTGAATATTAGCCAGGTATTATCGATATTGGTATTATAAGCGCAAACGCCAAATAACTACTTTTAGCGGCGCCGTGATCACGGTTAGCTCACAGCTTATGTTGCTATATTGACATACTGAACCTTTGAACTGCTGCAGCGCCTCTGAATTGATGAAAGTTCATTGTAGATTATAAATCATGCCCCTCACTTGTATAGCAGAAGGTTGTGGCCATAAACCGAGAAGTTGGTCAACTTTGACATTTAACTTATATACCCGGAGATGGCGAAAAAGACAAGAAAAGACGCTTGTTTGGTTTTTTTTGTTTAGCCTGCGTGAGGATTATGAATAAATAATTATTTATCTAAACGGGAAGATATAAACATCCCATCAGTCAGCATCCCAGTGAGACCAGACATTGTACAGTAAGTAGGGCTGCAACGGTATTGTAGATGCCGCGGTATTGCGGTTTCAAAATCTTCGCATTAATGCCGTAACGCGTGACGGTATCAAACGTAAACTTGCTGAGTGTAGTTTTTTTCTGGCACTTTTACTTTGGCGGGTCTGAAAATAAACTACCGTATTTTTCGGAGTATAAGTCGCTCCGGAGTATTAGTCGCACCAGCCGAAAATGCATAATAAAGAAGGAAAAAAACATATATAAGTCGCACTGGAGTATAAGTCGCATTTTTTGGGGAAATTTATTTGATAAAACCCAACACCAAGAATAGACATTTGAAAGGCAATTTAAAATAAATAAAGAATAGTGAACAACAGGCTGAATAAGTGTACGTTATATGAGGCATAAATAACCAACTGAGAACGTGCCTGGTATGTTAACGTAACATATTATGGTAAGAGTCATTCAAATCTAGGGCTGCAACAACTAATCGATTAAATCGATTAAAATCGATTACCAAAATAGTTGGCGATTAATTTAGTCATCGATTCGTTGGAACTATGCTATGCGCATGCGCGGAGGCTTTTTTTAATTTTTTTATTTTTTATTTTTTTATTTTTTTTATAAACCTTTATTTATAAACTGCAATATTTACAAACAGCTGAGAAACAATAATCAAAATAAGTACAAAAACAGTACAAAACAGCGCCAGGGCGGCGGTTACGCTACGTCTCATGAGGTGGCGTAAGCTAGCCAATTATGTGTCATGTGCAGCTCACGTGACGAGGGCGTCTCCTTTGCTGGAAAAATTCGAAAAATGGCGCAGGAAAACACTACCGATAGTTTAGCGGAGAAACATCTTGAGGTTATTGCTTCAATGGTGTGGGAACACTTTACTTTAAAGACTTCAAATAAGACCGTTTCCTGCAAAATGGCACGGAAGTACAACATTGCTTCAGGAGCACCTGAAGAAGAAACATGTTGGAGCCATGGATGAAGGGAAGAACTCACAGTACGTAACTTTTTAAGTCCATAGTGGCAACAAGCATTCATGAGTTCAGCTTTTTTGTGAGTAACGTTAAAGTTATGCCTTTGTTGCAACGCGGGGCTGATAATGTGTCTCCGGCACATTTGACTCCGTTTTGAGAGAGAAAACGCACGGTCACCCATTTCGAAATAAACGTAACAGACAGAAATATCTCAGGTTGGTTTCATAATGGATCAATGTAGCCGGGCTGATAAAGCTATATAAATATATTTAGATTTGAGTGACGCTTTAGTATAACTAAACGTTATGAAGGTGCTGGAATATTTCATGCTATTATTCAGAGGCAGCCTAAAATTAATCCTTTATTATTCACAACAGAAACGTGTACAATATCTGATTCAGTTCTGATGAGTTACATTTCTGTGTTATTATTGGTGTATGCTGCACCCCCAATGTCCACAACATGGTGCCAGTATGCTGTTTTTTTCAATAAAATACTGGAAAAGATAGAAATGTAGTTTGTCTCTTTTATCCGATTATTAATCGATTAATCGAAGTAATAATCGACAGATTAATCGATTATCAAATTAATCGTTAGTTGCAGCCCTATTCAAATCTGTCACTCTTAATCGCTAAATCCGATGAAATCTTATACGTCTAGTCTCTTACGTGAATGAGCTAAATCATATTATTTTATATTTTACGGTAATGTGTTAATAATTTCACACATAAGTCGCTCCTGAGTATAAGTCGCACCCCCAAACTATGAAAAAAACTGCGTCTTATAGTCCGAAAAATACGGTACATATCCCAGAATCTCCTGTGCAGCGCGGGGCTGCAATGCGGGAGCTTAGAGCGCCATAAAGGAGAGAGAGAGGAAGCAGGAAGTGAAGTGTGTTCTACTTCCTCGTCGCTAAGAGAAATAGATTTTTTTTTTCCAAAATAACTTTTTTAGCTACATTGCTAAGAAACAGATAAGCAAACCCTGGTGAAAACATAACCTCTGTGGTGAAGGTTCCAAGCCAAATCAGACTCGGTCAAAGCCCACCGTACCAAGGGAAAGTAACTGCTGCACATACAGTATAATAAGCTACCATCACCTGAAAAAGATAAACCCAGCGAAGCTTAACATCAATTTGTGAGGTATTTACATCATTAAAAGTTAAAATGTGTATTATCTTCTCTGAGAAACTGCATTTTCCAAAGAGATATAATAAATGTCCACTGTAGAGGACTCAGAAAGTTAAAGTTGAGAGACACAGTGGATGTTCCCGCACAGTTATTTGCACTTAAAAATACTTGTTTGTAGTAACAAATAATAATAATAATTGTACCATGGCCTCAATACCACGGTATATCGTACCGTGAGATTTTGATACCATTACATCACTAAGAGTAAGTGATTGTTTTATTATGTTGGTAGTTTGTCGTTGATGTTTAGCACTTAGCAATAGTGCTACAGTATTTGCTGGACCTGCTTATCACTCAGCTTCTAAAACTTGTAGCTCAATCTCCGTATATGCAGGCTCAAAAAAATAAGGTTCTGGATTGGGACGGCGTAGCGAAGTTGGTAGAGTGGCCGTGCCAGCAATCGGAGGGTTGCTGGTTACTGGGGTTCAATCCCCACCTTCTGCCATCCTAGTCACATCCGTTGTGTCCTTGGGCAAGACACTTCACCCTTGCTCCTGATGGCTGCTGGTTAGCGCCTTGCATGGCAGCTCCCGCCATCAGTGTGTGAATGTGTGTGTGAATGGGTGAATGTGGAAATACTGTCAAAGCGCATTGAGTACCTTGAAGGTAGAAAAGCGCTATACAAGTATAACCCATTTATCATTTATTTATCATCATTTGTTCCAAAGTCGTCTTTTTTGTCTCTCATGAAGTCCGCCATTATTATCAATAATAGTTGTGTTGTTAATGGAAATGGAAAACGTTGTGAAGCGTCTGTGAAATTAATGCGCGGTCATATGCTTAAAATGATCAAAATATGTAAATATTACACGTATTATGAACGTGCCTGTTACTACATTACATATATACTTACAGTGTGTATATAAAACGATGATGGAGGTTTTTGGATCTTGTTGTGAGCTGACTTTTTGCAAGTGTTTATTTACGAGTTAGAATGCATTAGAAATAAAACATATGTGTTCTTGTCTCAGATATGGATTTTGAATGATAGACAATTTTTATTTTTTTTGAAGTGCAATTTTCTTTTGACAAACAAATGTAATATAGCGCTTACCGGCTGTCCTTGTACGGTAGTTTTGTCTTGCACAATGCACTAGTTGATTGAAGTCTTTTGAGCACACAGCCGATGTCTGTGCATTCTTGAATTATAACAAGAGTGCCAGAACTTTAATAAATAAGATGAGAAACACTGTTGAGTTTAAGAAGGAACTTGCAACAAAGTATGAATGTGACATCTAAGAATCTTCAATGAAGGTAAATGTGATGTTAGACGTTCATATATCAATTTTATTTGTCATTTGTACATATTTGACATTGTTTTCTACAGGTAAAACTATGTATTCTTTGTTAAAAGTGTTTTAAAATAGTTGGGTGTTTGGAATGAATGAATTAGATTTACATTATTTTCTATGGATAAAATTGTTGCGTTTTCAATGGACCCTTACTACAAAAACCGGAGGTACCGCTGAACTGTTTTATGTTTGTTTGATACAGCCAAATAAATGCTAAAAATAAACTATAAATAGTAGACAGACAAGACAAGACATGGATAAAAAGCTGGCAAACACATTTTAGAAGAAGAAAAAAAGTGTCTAACCTTGCTGTTCTGTATGAGCCTGAGGATGTGCTCAAAGCAGTTGTTGTTCAGGAAGACAGCCTGAAGGGCGGGTCGGTCCGAACAGTGCAGAATCTCAGGAACGGCAGCTACAAAAGGACAGCACAGAGCCACATTTGTCTTCTATGTTAGCCACCATGTTGACCCGTCTTCTTACTTAGCATCATGCTCTGGAGGGAGATCAGACTCTCCTCCGAGTTTTGCCCATCCTGCTGCTCGATGCTCAGCGGTCGGTTCCAGTTGAGGAGCTGGAAGAAGCTCTCCAGTATGGTCTTGATCTCCACTTGCCGCTCTGAGGGGCTGCTAAAATGCACCAGGTGGATCATTGCGGTCAAGCACTGCAAGGTAAGCCGAGGAAGCAACGTATCCTTCAACTGATGAGAAGCCCGGCAGCACCAAGCTTGCAGCACAGAGTAGAGGTCCTCCGCCGAGTGAGGGGTGACGGCGAGGAGGCTATTCTTCTGCAATAAACACAAAAGATAACAAGATCTTCTGTAATCAGATTCTCAGACAGTCATAAACGCTGATGAGGAGGATATGGCGACAGACCTTCCCCCCACTGATGATAGCTCCTTGGAGATGAACCAGCCTGAGTATCAGCAGCTCTGGTATCTTCTCACTGTCTTGCAGACTTTCTGGAAATGTGCGTAGATCGTACCTTAGCATGCATATATTGATCCTTTTATATGGCATTTACAATTACTTAAAGCTTCTGTTTCAGGCTACTCATTTTTCACAAACGGAAAACAATGGCCCCAATCAGGGTTTTAGCGCAAGATCCAAATTAGAAAAAATATGGTTCCTATATAGAATCAAAATATAAAACCATCATTTCATCATCAATAATATCATATCCATTTGGCAGACCTATCTAGCAATAGTAAAAAATAATTTAAAAAAGAATCCAGACAGTGATTCGGATCATCCAAAAAATTGCATAATTTGTACCTTATCCCATTTCTGACATTTCCTTGAAAGTATCATTAAAAATCCACCCCTAACTTTTTCTGTTAGCACTTTATCTAACAACAGCTTTTTAACTTGGTACAACACTTATCCAGGCTGCACTTGTACGAGACACACAACTACGCACTGAGCAATATTAGCGACCGTCTGCCCTTTCCACCATGGCTGCATCGCCAACCTCAATATTAGCCGGATCACCCCCAAAATCGAATGACTTGTTCCTTCTGAAATATCTTAAATGTTTAATTAAAATCCGCCCATAGTAGAATAAAATGAACAGAGCGAACCAACTTGTCAGTCATCCACTGTCTTTGTCTCCGTGGACGGAGGCGGGAACACTAGCTTACACACACACACACACACACACACACACACACACACACACACACACACACACACACACACACACACACACACACACACACACACACATACATGTCTTGCCTTGTGTGGACCCACGTTTGGTTAGTGGGTTGTGAGGGCCCCCCTTTCCACTATAGCTAGAATGATGAAAAAATATACATCTAGCCCTAGATGGGAGTAGAGAGTTGCAACTAGGGATGTCAGATAATGGCTTTTTGCCGATATCCAATATTCCGATATTGTTCAACTCTTTAATTACCGATACCGATATCAACCGATACCGATATCAACCGATATATGCAGTCGTGGAATTAACACATTATTATGCCTAATTTGGACAACCAGGTATGGTGAAGATAAGGTACTTTTTAAAAAAATTAATAAAATAAGATAAATAAATTAAAAACATTTTCTTGAATAAAAAAGAAAGTAAAACAATATAAAAACAGTTACATAGAAACTAGTAATTAATGAAAATGAGTAAAATTAACTGTTAAAGGTTAGTACTATTAGTGGACCAGCAGCACGCACAATCATGTGTGCTTACGGACTGTATCCCTTGCAGACTGTATTGATATATATTGATATATAATGTAGGAAGCAGAATATTAATAACAAAAAAGATACAACCCTTTTGTGTGAATGAGTGTATTGATATATATTGATATATAATGTAGGAAGCAGAATATTAATAACAAAAAAGATACAACCCTTTTGTGTGAATGAGTGTAAATGGGGGAGGGAGGTTTTTTGGGTTGGTGCAATAATTGTAAGTGTATTTTGTGTTTTTTATGTTGATTTAATAAAAACAAAAAAAACAAAACAACAACAACAAAAAACGATACCGATAATTTAAAAAACGATACCGATAATTTCCTATATTACATTTTAAAGCATTTATCGGACATCCCTAGTTGCAACCTCACTTCAGAATGCAAAACACACAAAGTAAAAAAAATATTTTACTTTTGTAGTTGTGAGGACCAGGCAAATGTCCTCACAAGTTAAAAGATCCTCACAGAAAGGGTGGTTTATCAAGTGTATGTCCACACAAGGATGGTGAGACAAGTGCACACACACACACACACACACACACACACACACACACACACACACACACACACACACACACACACACACACACACACACACACACACACACACACACACACACATATAAACAGAACTTTCCTCCAGAAGGTCTTGTCTTTGTCCATGTGATGTCAGATGAAACAAATATTGAGCTGTTTGGCCACAATATGCAGCAATATGTTTGGAGGAGAAAAGGTGAGGTCTTTAATCCCAGGAACACCATTACCACCGTCAAGCATGGTGGTGGTAGTATTATGCTCTGGGCCTGTTTTGCTGCCAATGGAACTGGTGCTTTAAATGGGACAATGAAAAAGGAGGATTACCTCCAAATTCTTCAGGACAACCTAAAATCATCAGCCCGGAGGTTGGGTCTTGGGCGCAGTTGGGTGTTCCAACAGGACAATGACCCCGAACACACGTCAAAAGTGGTAAAGGAATGGCTAAATCAGGCTAGACTTAAGGTTTTAGAATGGCCTTCCCAAAGTCCTGACTTAAACGTGTGGACAATGCTGAAGAAACAAGTTCATGTCAGAAAACCAACAAATGTAGCTGAACTGCACCAATTTTGTCAAGAGGAGTGGTCAAAAATTCAACCAGAAGCTTGCCAGAAGCTTGTGGATGGCTATCAAAAGCGCCTTATTGCAGTGAAACTTGCCAAGGGACATGTAACCAAATATTAACATTGTTGTATGTATACTTTTGACCCAGTAGATTTGGTCACATTTACAGTAGACCCATAATAAATTCATAAAAGAACCAAACTTCATGAATGTTTTTTGTGACCAACAAGTATGTGCTGCAATCACTGTTAGCCGGAAGGTAAAGCTCTCAATTTACCGGTCGATCTACGTTTCCATCCTCACCTATGGTCATGAGCTTTGGGTCATTACGGAAAGGACAAGATCACGGGTACAAGCGGCCAACATGAGCTTCCTCCGCCGGGTGGCAGGGCTCTCCCTTAGAGATAGGGTGAGAAGCTCTGTCATCCGGGAGGAGCTCAAAGTAAAGCCGCTGCTCCTACACATCGAGAGGAGCCAGATGAGGTGGTTCAGGATGCCACCCGAACGCCTCCCTAGGGAGGTTTTTCGGGCACGTCCGACCGGTAGGAGGCCACGGGGAAGACCCAGGACACGTTGGGAAGACTATGTCTCACGGCTGGCCTGGGAACGCCTCGGGATCCCCCGGGAGGAGCTGGACGAAGTGGCTGGGGAGAGGGAAGTCTGGGCTTCCCTGCTTAGGCTGCTGCCCCCGCGACCCAACCTCGGATAAGCGGAGTAAGATGGATGGATGGATGGATATATATATATATATATATATATATATATATATATATATATATATATATATATATATATATATATATATATATATATATATATATATATATAAATAGTACAGCCCAAAAGTTTGGACACACCTT